>NC_137614.1:50647150-50667150 GCF_963280865.1 Gymnoscopelus braueri
AAATAGCCGATCTACAAGCTCACAGCGCGACGTGTTGAGAGCTTGTAGATCGGCTATTTTCAGAGCGCAACACAGAGCGCAACCAAACATAAAATGACGTTGAGTCTTTTAGTTCTACTGGATCTCTTCTCCTCTAGTCCCTCACTAACAATTTAGTCTAGTTTTTATTTGTTGATGAAATTGTCAATAATATTTCTCCTTAGTTTCAGTCATCATAGCTCAGTGAAAAAAGGTAGACGAGGAACATTTTTCCTCATAGTTTTAGTTGAAAGAAAATCAACATTGGAGGATGTGACTATTTGAGCATGAAGGGTATATACTGTAGACACTGTGAATAGAACAAAGAGCCTTGATTTGATTTATTGGCTAATTAATTTAGAACAAGTATTTGGATAGCCGCTCGGAAAAATGCACAGAATATCTGAAGGGTTTTGGTGACGGTCCTATTTGCACCGTTTCCTCTCTTATCCGTGGAGCGATAAACAACAGTACAAAAGGGATTAGACTTCATTGCCGTGGTTTATGGTTATTATACAATGGTTATCGATCAGATTACATGATTTAAACCAGTGATTCTCAAACTTTTTCATCTCAAGGACCCCCCGTTTGGTATAATAAGGCTACGGACCGCCCAACTCAAGACAGCGTACAAATAGAGCCCACTGTCAGAGTTACTGCTCCATAAGGCCCTTAAGGGTCCATTTGGTCCTAACAATCACTCATTTTGCTGGGGATCCCCTGGAACCCCCTCAAGGATTTTTCACCATCACTTTCGCTTTCTGTTTACTTCACACTCACCGGGTTCCGGATTCATGACACAGATTCCGTTTCCGGTTCTCTAGAAGCTTGAAAGTGTCATTTTAGGCCAGAAAAGGGAAAAACACATTTTTTCACACGGTATAAAAAACGAACGGAGAGCTCCAGTTCTATTTTCTTTAGTCTGGATAATACGTCATATCCGGATATAACGTTTGGACTGTTTGAGCCTGTTTGGGGGGGGGGGGGGGTCGAGCGAGTGAGCGAGTGATCGAGAGGTCGATCTGCTGCTCTCTGCTGGTCGATCTGTTGTGTGTTTAAAACCGCAGCCAGACAAACTATTTGAATGTAAAATTTCAAAATAACAACAACAAAAAAACACGCAAATCGCTGGCACTGGGGGAGTACTTTATGAAAATACACTGGCAGTCAAAGAGTTAGGCTCCATGTTTTATAGCACATTACAATATAATAACATAGATTTGTGGTTCTCACCTTCTCCTCCAACATCCACTTCTCCTGTTGAACTTCAGCCAGTCTCTGGAACAACTCTCCCACCTCATCATCTGACAGCTCTGCTGGACGCTGAGACTGTGGACTACCTCCACCAGACTGAAATATAGAGAGAAATATATACATTACTACCTCCACCAGACTGAAATATAGAGAAATATATACATTACTACCTCCACCGGACTGAAATATAGAGAGAAATATATACTGTACATTACTACCTCCACCAGACTGAAACATAGAGAGAAATATATACATTATAACTACCTCCACTAGACTGAAATATAGAGAGAAATATATACATTATAACTACCTCCACTAGACTGAAATATAGAGAGAAATATATACATTATAACTACCTCCACTAGACTGAAATATAGAGAAATATATACATTATAACTACCTCCACTAGACTGAAATATAGAGAAATATATACATTATAACTACCTCCACTAGACTGAAATATAGAGAGAAATATATACATTATAACTACCTCCACTAGACTGAAATATAGAGAGAAATATATACATTATAACTACCTCCACTAGACTGAAATATAGAGAAAAATATATACATTATAACTACCTCCACTAGACTGAAATATAGAGAGAAATATATACATTATAACTACCTCCACTAGACTGAAATATAGAGAGAAATATATACATTATAACTACCTCCACTAGACTGAAATATAGAGAGAAATATATACATTATAACTACCTCCACTAGACTGAAATATAGAGAGAAATACATACATTATAACTACCTCCACTAGACTGAAATATAGAGAAATATATACATTATAACTACCTCCACTAGACTGAAATATAGAGAGAAATATATACATTATAACTACCTCCACTAGACAGAAATATAGAGAGAAATATATACATTACTACCTCCACCAGACTGAAATATAGAGAGAAATATATACATTATAACTACCTCCACTAGACTGAAATATAGAGAGAAATATATACATTATAACTACCTCCACTAGACTGAAATATAGAGAGAAATATATACATTATAACTACCTCCACTAGACAGAAATATAGAGAGAAATATATACATTACTACCTCCACTAGACTGAAATATAGAGAGAAATATATACATTACTACCTCCACCAGACTGAAATATAGAGAGAAATATATACATTATAACTACCTCCACTAGACTGAAATATAGAGAGAAATATATACATTATAACTACCTCCACTAGACTGAAATATAGAGAGAAATATATACATTATAACTACCTCCACTAGACTGAAATATAGAGAGAAATATATACATTATAACTACCTCCACTAGACTGAAATATAGAGAGAAATATATACATTATAACTACCTCCACTAGACAGAAATATAGAGAGAAATATATACATTATAACTACCTCCACTAGACTGAAATATAGAGAGAAATATATACATTATAACTACCTGCACTAGACTGAAATATAGAGAGAAATATATACATTATAACTACCTCCACTAGACTGAAATATAGAGAGAAATATATACATTATAACTACCTCCACTAGACTGAAATATAGAGAGAAATATATACATTATAACTACCTCCACTAGACAGAAATATAGAGAGAAATATATACATTACTACCTCCACCAGACTGAAATATAGAGAGAAATATATACATTATAACTACCTCCACTAGACTGAAATATAGAGAGAAATATATACATTATAACTACCTCCACTAGACTGAAATATAGAGAGAAATATATACATTACTACCTCCACTAGACGGAAATATAGAGAGAAATATATACATTACTACCTCCACTAGACAGAAATATAAAAATAAATATATACATTACTACCTACACCAAACTAAACAGAACACAAAAAGTTTGCATTTCGTAGACAGTATAATTTGTATTTCTCTGTAACAATGCTTATTGGTAATAACTTTTACACCGCTGGAAAGCCTGTTTATATTCCTTTTAAATGGAGCCTCATTTGTAAGGAACATGGATGTGTGGGATGAGCAGTGTAGCAGAGTATGTGGGCTGTGCCCATGAGAAATGAGACACATTTTCTCTGCAAGTGGCAAAGAGCTTGTTCTGTACAGTACAGGAGGTACCTGGGAGACTGTCTCCCCATAGGATTCTACTCTAACAGACCTCTGCTTGAGTGGGTTCCAATGGGGGGGACACGGAGCCCAGGAGGTCCTGGGCTGGTCTGTTAGAGTGGGATCTGTGCTGCTCATTCCACAAATGCATGTTCCTTACAAATGAGGCTCCATTTAAAACGTAAATAAACTGTCTTTCCAATGGCATATAAAAGTTATTGCCAAGAAGCATTGTTATGACAAATAAATACTCTAACAAGCATACATTTCATAACTTTCTGTGCTATGTTTATATACTGTGAATATATACATTATAACAATAGACTGTGGACTACTCTACCTCCACTAGACTGAAATATACAGTATATACATATCGTCGCTGTCTGGCAGAACCCAGCAAACTCAATTTTTCAGCTTTTTATTTTTTTCCCCATAAATCAGTGCTATTGAACACCCTTTACGTCTGTGTGTTGGTTAAAAGTATTAAAAAGTGCGTCTGACAAAAACCAACTAACTCCATTGGATCCTCAAACTGTCTGCTCTTCTTTCATTTCCTGAAAAATGAACATTTTGGAGTTAGCTGGTTTCTGCCCAGACAGCAGAGATATGTAATTATAGAGTGTGGGATGTAGGACAGACAGACAGACAATGGACTACCTCCACTATAAATAGACAGACTAGCACCACTAGGGGAAAGATAGATATACGTAAAGATATTATCTATCAAGAAAGACAAGAAGAGAAAGAAGTAGAGGAGTTATGATGATTCACGCACACACACACACACACACGTGTCAAACTCATTCATATGCGACATTATGCGGGCTGCGCGAGCGAACACCCGTGCAGACGTACGCACGAGAGGACCAGCGCGTACTCCCACAGCTGTCACTTTGTTCTCTCAGCCTGCCGTCTCATTCTCTGCTATAACTACACAGTGTCTCACTTCACTGACGTTGTTTTATTATGAAGATGACTTTTATGATGGGTATTATTACAGTGTCACAGAGGCTACGAGAAATGAGAGATGAAACAAACAACGTTTGTTTTGGGAGCCCCACCGTTTCCATGCATCAGTGTCATTTTAGATATGAGCCGTAACCATTATTTTATACTTTGGCTATTCAAAAATAGCAGATCTGCAAGCTTGTAGATCTACGAGCTTGTAGATCTGCTATTTTTGAAAAATCTTGAACATTTGTGCAAATCTTTGAATATGTATTTTTTTAAACAACATTTTTAACTCAAATCTGTGCTTCTGGGGGGGGGGGACCTGGAACAATATTTTGATGGGGATCGGCGGCCAAAAACATAATTTTGGGGGTCCTTTTTTCCAGGTGCTATTGGGGTAGGTAGACGCTATTCCGGAAGTCTCGCGACACTACGGTGGCTCTCGTGTGACGAATAATACTGCAGTGACTTCCCTGAGGTCCTAGACAACATATATACTAGAAAAAAGTATTTTCGAGCGACATAAATAAGCGGATTACACCACGGCCCGTTTCGGAACTGCGGTGGGGGTCCGCCAAAATGGACAACATCGCTCGTTATGAATTTGGGCTCCGGGACCACTCTTATGGGGAGTTAACAACCTCAAATAAAAAGGTAAGAAAAAGCCTGGGGCTTCTTTCTCCTTTAATGTTGCACTACTGTTTTACACTCTGACTGTACTATTTGCATGCAGCTGCACTTTAAGAAGTATCTAGTCATGGTGACTAGTGATGTGTCGGTCATGATCGATTCGTTCATAAGAACTAGTTCTTTGACGTGAACGTGAACGAACGCGTTCACTTCTTGAAACTGTTAAGTTCACGATTTCGTTCAAGCTCCCGCTCCCCCTCCCCCGCACACACGACGGGCGGGCTGTTATTCCTCCTGCGACAGACAGACCATCAGCTGTGCTGTAGAGTTTTACAGTATAGACATGCATGCGTATTGCTATTTGAATTGAAATAAAAGGTAGCCTACTGTTGTTCCTGGACAAAAGACAGATAGTGTTAGCACCACATTTAAGTATCAAAATAAATAAATATGCATGGTCCTAGACAAAGGACAGATAGGTCAATTAACACGTTTTAGTTTGAGTAGAAGATGCAAATAGTATGCTACAGCTACTATTCATGAAGTTAATAGTAGTTAAAGACATGGGCTGCTTTGTATAACATTATTATTGTTATTATAAATAATTATCGACAAATACAAATAACTATACATTATATATTGCAGTAATTTATTACTTCTAAACATTATATTACAAAGAAGATGGTGCCATTAGATGGTGAATGACAGTGCTGTGTTTCTGTGCAGACTGTGCAGTCATGTCAGTGGAATCAGATGCACACAGCTGCATGCAGTTAGCGTAGTGCATACGCTCCGCCGGGACCGGAAGCGCTACTGAACGAGAACGTAAACGAATCATTTGAACGAATCATTGCCGTGAACGAAATCGTTCGTTCACCGAAATGAACTGTTTTTTTCCCACCACTAATGGTGACTGAGAACTTGAGGCCATGAATAATACATAATGCATTGTGCTTCTACATGTGGCGGTGCATTGAACGGCGCCACTCATTCTTCAACCTGCTGCTTCCAGACAGCTGACAAGCTCTGGGCTTTTAACCAGCCTGTCAACACCGGCTTTGGGAGTAGTTGTCATTTTTCATAATGTCATTTAGATGACTACTTGTCACCTGCTGCGACTGCAGTTTAGATTTATTGACGTTCATTACAGAAGAAAGCCTGCTCAAAGAGATCTGTTGTCCCCAACCACTTTTTGGTGAAAAATAGCAGATATACAAGAGCTCATGGTGCGGCGGAGCTTTTAGATCTACATTTTTCTTTTAAAAAGGTAGGGTGATATTTTCGAGTTAAAACAAAAAGTATTTTTTTAAAAGGTTAAAGCACTATATTCTGATAGTAATCGTTGCTATAGAGTGTTTGTTCAGTAACAGAAGTCTCCCCGTCTCTCCAGCTCTTTAATAAACAGAAAATACATTTTCTGGTAGGTGTCAAAATCTCAGCCAATCAGGAGAAAGTACCCATTTTTAAGCTTCATTTTTATAGTGTTCCAGTTCCAATTTTGTCTGTTCATTTCTTAGTGTCATCACTTCCAATTTCACTTGTTTAATCTATATCCTGATTGAGTTCTCTATCCTGGTTGGATAAAATTGGAAATGAAACTGAAACTGAAACAAAAATGCATTTTCTGTTTTATTAAGAGCTGGAGAGACAAGGAGACTCATTTTACTGAACAAACACTCTATAGCAATGAGTACTATCAGAATATAGAGCTATTTAACACTTATTTTAACCAAAGAAAATCACTTACCATACCTTTAATCGTGGAAAACTTGTGCAAATCTTTTTACAGCTCCTTGACATGAAAACATATTGAGAACCACTGATATTATAGCAACATACGATTTTTTTTTTTGAAACTGTTAGAATTTAGAAGACATTTGTAGAATCAAAAACTCAAAACGCGTTGCGGCGCATTTAGAGCTCGTCTATCTGCTACTTGTGACACTTTTGTGTGATGCTGTAGTATGATCAAGTAGATCGTTAATTTACAAAAAAAATACAAAAAGTTAAAACATGGAGATGAGAGGTTTCTGCCCGACAACAACGATATACAAAGTGAGAGCTCTAACTGCTGTCTGCTGGTGAGGACAGTGTCAGGAGACGAGTAAAGAGAGGAGCAGCCACGGTCAGTGAGCCAACTGTCGTCTGTTGTTATGTTAAACACAACAAGATAATCAGGACACAGGTACTTAAGAGCCAGAGTGGCGAGGGCGGCTTTAACACATTGAATGCCAATCGCGTAGATCTACGCGAACCTATTTAAAGCCGCAGCGTGCCAGTCGCGTAGATCTACGCGAACCGCCGATTCCCATTGTAATCGCCCCAGGTGCACTTTCCGAATTTTTTTGATCCATTTCCGTTTCCGGTTTCCGGTCGGAAACAGAATTATTCGGGTTCCGTTTTTTTCGATCGTATCCGCTTCCTGTCTGGGATCCTGTTTAAAACTCGATTTTCTCGGTTGTTGTTTTTCTCCTCGCTGATCACTGTTTAGCGTTGATCGGCTGTATCTTCAAGATGGCGGCTCGCATTTGGAAACTGTTTTCGCTGGCCGTTTCTCACAGATCCGCTGTGTGTTTAGAACCAAATGAACGCGCACTTTTAACTTATTTAGCGAGGTCTGTGGCGACATGAAAAAAACAAAAAAACAACAATAAAACGCTGGCACTGGTGAGTACATTATGAGATTAAACTCTGGCATGGAATGTGTTAAGAGGCTACATGAATTAAAGAAAAAATAAATCTCAAAATCTTCTGGCGGGCTGAATAGGCTCTGTGCACAGCAGCCATATTGGAAGGAAACTGGGCCTCTTCCTTACTTCCTTCCACAGGTGTTGCCAATGATACTAATGAAGGCTCTGTTCCATTCTTAGTGTAGCACAGTGGTTCTCAAACCTTTGAATTGCAAGGACCCCCATAACTCTGAGAGTGTACAAATGGAACCAAATGGACCCTTACGCCATATGTTTGACACCCCTATGTAGGTTGTGTCTTGTGTGTGTGTGTGTGTGTGTGTGTGTCAGGGTGTGTATCTTCTGTTCTCGGGTAGGCTGTGTGTGTGTGTGTGTGTGTGTGTGTGTGTGTGTGTGTGTGTGTGTGTGTGTGTGTGTGTGTGTGTGTGTGTGTGTGTGTGTGTGTGTGTGTGTGTGTGTGTATTAAAGTTTGTGTATACCTTCTGTTCTCTGGTAGGCTGCGTGTCCTTCATGATGTCTCTGTAGGAGAAGGAGGAGACGGAGGAGGAGTCCGTCTGCTGCTGACTCCTGCTGGGACTGTTGATCTCTGATAGGACCAGCTCCTCTAGACCTACACACACACACACACACACACACACACACACAGTCACACACACATACACAACACACACACACTGTAAGTACAGAGTTACACAGTCAAATCCTCAGTGTTAGTGGTAATATCCCCATGTGTAACTCTGAGAGGGTGTGGTCACACATGAGCTTCAGACGCGTCAGAAGTGCCGGAGCGTCCGTTGAGGCGTGTTGGCGCCAGAGCCTTGTATCAGAGCAGTGGTTTTCAACCCTTTTCATGTCAAGGACCCCCAAATTTACGCTTATTAGCCTGCGGACCCCCCATTTGAAAAGATATACCAGGGACCCCCATAAGAGAGCACTTTTACGGCTCTAGCAGTGATTCTCAAACATTTTCATTTCAAGGACCCCCAGTTTTGACATGCATTAGGGCTACGGACCCCCATTTAATTACATTTCTATCCCTGGGACCCCAATTTATATTGCAAAATCAATGTTTATTTAACTCTGAGAGTGTACACGGGTCCATTTGGTTCCATTTGTACACTCTCTGAGTTACAGACACATAAGACCCTTATGGTAAGGGTCCATTTGGTTCCTAAGTATCTTTCATTTAGCTGGGGACCCCCTGGAACCCCCTCAAGGACAACTGGTGGTCCCCGGACCACTGGTTGAGACTGTATTAGAGAGTTGTGTCACCTCGGGGGGAAGAAAACAGCGCCGGTCCCTTGGTTCATGTAAACTCGAAAACGTGACAAACGCTCATAAGACTCCAGTGCATTCTGTGAACTTCCGGTTCAGGGCTTTGTCAAAATAGAAGGCTCTGCAGAAGACCTGGCCCGATGAAGTGAACTGAGGTGACGCAACCATCCCTATATGGCTCTGGTTGGCGCCATTGAAGCGAGTTAAGTCCGACACATGTGATGTGTGAACACTGGTGAACCATGACCGGCCACCAACCAGCCAACCAATAGGACACAAGTGCCGTGCGTTGAGCCCACTTGGCAGCCATTTGGCTTGGGGGTTTTCTTTCAGCGAAACAACACTCATAGATTAAAGTACTCAGTCACCATCAGGGGTGCAATGCTCACTGGACGGCCTATTTGACCAGGAGGCACACGCATAGATTTAAAACTACTTTGAATTCGCACCTCAACAAAGTTTTCAAAGGCTCCCGACTCACACCTAGCGAATCAACACAGGAATAAGCCTAGATGCATATCAATTGTCCATGGTGTGACTTGAAGTGTAGGTGTTAAGCGACGTGCGCGTCACGTCATTGGAATAGAGTGCAAGAACACACCAAATGAGCATTGCATGCCTGGTCACCATGATAGATTTTTCAGTCATTTGGATTCCACAGAGGCCAGCATGTCTACTGGCTTGTAGTTGTAACTTTTAACCCATTAAGACTGGGAACGCATCTGTGTCATTTTTAAAGGAGCTACACCATGAATTTAAAAAAAATATTTGATATTTAATATCATATGGTGTATGTCCCTCAAACCTTTTTCAAAAGGTTTGAGCCTAAATCATCACTCAGATATACTCATCCCAAGTCAATTGTCTCTGGCTTATACAGCACTTTCAGCTGCAATACCAAAACGTCCTCTTGTGCAGGGGGGGGCTACTGAGCAATTCTGTCTGTTAATAAAAAGAAATATTTAAAAAAATCATTAAAAAAAAAAAAAAAAAAGGAAAAATTCTGCATAAAAAGAAGCATCTAAGAAAAAATACAAAATCGAAAAAAAAACACTTTGAAAATTTTTGAACAATTCCACCAAGTGTTTGAGGTGCCTGTTTCACCCACTTCCGGGGGGCGGAGCCAAAATCCGAGCCCGAAGTATTTGTTCGTAGACCCCCACTTAGGGGGGGTAGAAAAAGTTTCGGAGCGATTCGGGCACTTTTCATTTAACATTGGGTTTGCCATCATTAATGTTTGTGACATCATAAACATTTCCATTCTGAGATCGCCTGTTCAGACACGCCCATTCTGGAAATCCATGAAATGGAAGGAATGACTGAATTTAAAAAAAAAACATTTTTTGGGGTACAAGAGACACTGGGGACCCCAAAAAAACAAGAAAAAAGTGATTTTCATGGTGTAGACCCTTTAAGATTTCTTCGGCTATTCAAAAATAGCAGATATACAATCTCATAGCGCGGCACAGAGTGCCGCGCTATGAGATTGTAGATCATCTTTTTTTGGTTTTATCGTGAAAATCTTGAATCTGAATATATAAAAAAAAAAAATTAAGTGAAAATCTTGAACTCAAATATTTGCTTCTTGGGGGTCCCTGGAACAACATATTTTGAGATGGGGGTCCACGCCCAAATACATATCATTTTGGGGGTCCTTGACATGAAAAAGGTTGAAAACCACTGATTATAGCAACATACGTTTTTTTCCCCAGAGGCAAAGATTTTTTAAATAGCAGATATACAAGCTCATAGCGTGGCAACGCGCTACGAGCTTGTATATCTGCTATTTTTGAAATAGCAGATATACAAGCATATATACATAGCAGATCTAAAAATGACACGGATGCGTTCCCGGTCTAAAAGGGTTAACACTGCATCTACTATTTAATGTAGAGTGAAAACAGAAAGGTCACTAGTTCAGAGCCCTGAGGGTCAACCAGGTATATAGTGGTTTAAGTGGTGAAGTCTCAGCATGCGTTGGCTAGAACACGCGTGTCAAACGCATGTGTGAGCGTGCCCTGAGGATCAGACCGTGTACTTGCACTGGAGCGCATACGTGTCCGTGTAGCTGCTCCACTGCTCAGACAGCCAATGAGCTCATCTCATTTTTTTAAATGGTGTATATATCGTATATATATTTTTCAAAGCGAACATTTTTAACAATATATTTTTTACCTGTGAAGGAAATCTTTGCTACTGGGTATTCTACAAATGTCTTCTAAATTCTAACAGTTAAGAAAAAAAACATATGTTGCTATATATCAGTGGTTCAAGGACCATGTCAAGGACCCCCAAAATGATATGTATTTAGCCACGGACCCCCATCTCAAAATATTTTGTTCCAGGCAGGGACCCCCATCTCAAAATATTGGTCCAGGGACCCCCAGAAGCAACTATCGGAGTTAAAAGTGTATATATATATATTCAAAGATTTGCACACATTTTCACAACTTGTTTCCCTCAAAAATAGCAGATCTACAAGCTCATAGCGCGGCACTCGGTGCCGCGCTATGAGCTTGTATATCTGCTATTTTTGAATAGCCCAAAGAAATCTAAAATGACACAGCATGCGTTCCCGGTCTTAATGGGTTAAAAAGCCCACGGCGGCACCGGCATAAAGCCTCCTCCCCTCTCAGCGGCGGCGGCCATTTTGAACGTGTTCTTAGTGAATGGAGAGTGAGTGGACAGGGAGCGAGCGTGCGTGTATCCCTTTAAGAGTAAAGGCGAACGTCCCTTTAAGAGGGAGGGAGGAGTACTTTAAAATGTCTGATTCTCAGGTTTGCGCTTCAGAGGCAATTAAACATTCATTACTACCCCATCCATTATATATGATTACTGCTGGAGAGAGAGAGAGAGAGAGAGGGGGGGGTGGCATAGAGAGAGAGAGAGAGAGAACGGGGGTAGAGAGAGCAAGAGAGGGATAGGCAATTACCCTGGATGTGTGTGTGTGTGTGTGCAAATATTATGAAAGTAAGTGAGACGATTGAGAGAAAACGTCCTCTTTGCTATTTTTTCATATTAAAAAACTGTACCTAGGAAGTGTGTGTGTGTGTGTGTGTGTGTGTGTAGACGCCAGTGTGTCCCCTCAGCTTAGTGAATCAGAGATCAGCATTAAATATTAACCAGTGGTTCACGTGCACGCGCGCATGCACACACACACTAAATACGCAGTTATATATTTTATATCTGGTTAAAAATGCACTATTTATGACATTTTCTCACAAAATGCTACAATTGTTAGTTATTATGACGTTAATAGTTCATATAAATACACGTTTCAAATGGATGGATACCGAGGTGAACGATGAATTCATCGTTCCAGGGGGTCCCAAGTAAAATTGATTAATCTAGCATCATCGGGTATTTGAAAATAGCCGAGCTACAAGCTCACAACGTGTGGCATCGCGACCCGTTGTGAGTTTGTAGATCTGCTATTTTCAAAACATGATCTCATGGCCAAATACATTTGGTTTGAGAACCACTGCATACAGCAGGGGGTTTCAAGTGATTGTGGACCCCCAGGGACCACCATCCTGGCTAAGAATCACCCTGGGGGACCACTGTGGTGTTGGGTGGAGATACATTGGTAAGACTAGAAGTTTGGGCCACTATGCGGCCCGATTCTGTGACCTGCCTTCATTGCAGTGATGGCAGGACGCGACGGGACGTAAACTGAATTCGGTAGGTAACCAAAAGGTGGTGTAACTGTCTGTACTGAAGGATGCACTTCCGCCACATGATTGGCCCTAGCCAATCACAGATCTGAGGATGATTCCTTGGATGATTCCTTGCCTGTTTGTTTACTTCCTGTTTAATCGTTGTGGAAAAATGGCTTCATCTCCGTTTCCTGTTGCTTTAAGGCAGAAAACAAGCCACATTCAACTGGGCCACAACTATGCAACGGATTACCGCGACCGGACACATTTTTTCCCCAACATTCCATGATTTTTTCGAAGGTTAGTAAAAAACACCCGAAAATCGCTGGCAGTGGCTTGGCAAACGATGTGTTATTTCGTGGCAGTCAAAGAGTTAACGGTGCGGGAAGCAGCTATCCCAAAATGTGGAGTCAGTAGGAGTCACCCGTGTGGTGTGAGAGACCCTGTACAACGCTGACTGGGCACTCCATGGGTGTCACGGCTGATTCTGGTACAAAGATTATGTTTTTTTCTTGAGTTGCACAGTCTGTCTATTCTTGGCTATGTAGCAGGAGGACGGGGACAGAGTCTAATGACATTTTCCGGCTCCAGCCTTGCCCTGTTCTTATCCAACAGTTGTGGTCTAAGTTTCTCCAAAAGAAAACGCAATAAAATTATGCAAAAAATCTTCACTTTCCTACATTCTTACTGAATGCATGGCCAGCACGACGTCTCCCTGACAACCTACCAACTAACAGTGGTGGAAAAAGTACTCGAATTCTTTACTTAACTCATTCACTGCCTCTGACGTAATTGACGTAATTAACCAATACTGCCACTGACGTAAAAAACGTATTTAAAAAAAATAAAAATAAATTTATTATATATATTTTTTCAAATTTGACCCAAGGAGATATGATTTTTCGAAGATCTAGACTCCCATCCACTTCCTTGTTAACTTAAAACTTAAAAACTCTGTATCTCGGCTCCTGAGTACTTTTTTTTTTTCAATGAAAAATCTCTGGCAGTGGGCAAACGCAAAAAAAAAAAGTTCTGGCAGTGAATGAGTTAAGTACAAGTATCAATACTGCAATATAGAAATACTCTGTTACAAGTCCAGAGTTAAAAATTTACTTCAGTACAAGTACCAAAGTATTGGCATAAAAATGTACTGTATAAGTAAAAGTACTAAAATGTTTGAAAATAGCAAAAGATCTACAAGCAAAAGATCTACAAGATCTAAAAGATCTACAAGCTCACAACGCGTCGCGGTGCGACGCGTTGCGAGCTTGTCGATCTGCTATTTTCAAATAGCCTATGTATAAAATAGGCTCATGTATGTTTTATAATGTAATAATTTATATCCGCAAAGTAACTAGTAACTAAAGTTTTCGAATAATTGTAGTGGAGTAAAAGTACAATATTTGCCTCTGAGATGCAGTGGAGTAGAAGTAAAAGTATAGACAATTGGAAACACTCCAGTAAAGTAAAAGTACCTCAAAATTGTACTTAAGTCCAGTACTTGAGTAAATGTACTTAGTTACTTTACACCACTGCTAACTAAGCAACCAAGTCACGGCCATCCAGCGTGATCTCCACTTCATCTGCAGGATCTTCAGTAACTATGTCGACTGGCCACAAACTGAACAGTGCTGCAATTATAAATGTATCATATCACTTGACAACTATGTGAATGATAATTAGAAAAAAAACATATATTTACAATTATGTGAAGGAAAATAACAGATATATTTCTTTCTTTCTATGACTTTGTGGGTTCAGTCGTTCAGAAGTGGGTCGTAGATCATGTGTTTTATCACTTTGTCCTTGTGAGGGCAGCGACCTCCAGGAGAAAGAGAAGGGCTGAAGACGCATGACACCTCGTCATCGACGTTAACACTTCTGTAGACCCCTTAACAGACGACGTCACACTGATAAGAACCAGTATGCGCTTGCGGGCCGGCACCAAATGAACCCCATTCTGTCAGTTCTCGCTAGGACGCGCCTCACTAGCCAACAACACAAGAGGAGGTTGAATGAACTGAAACCAGCGAAACCCCGAAACAATATGATGGGAATTGATTGTATGAAACCATCACCTGTGCGTCCAGTCTCAATGTTGGTAAACAAAATAATTGGTCTATAGTTCATAGCACCCAACAAGAGTTACATTGTTTCTCTATGGAAAAAATAACCAAAGCAGACAGCCATACTTATCATACTGTATAGTGCTCAGATACTGAATAACAGCCGATTAGGAGTAGATTTGTATTTATTTCAATAAATATTTGAAATGTACCTTGTTCAGTGGAGCATTTCATTTTGTAAACACTTATCAGTTCAAAACAAACCTCAGTGGAAAACAGACCATAGTTCATTCTGACTATGGTAAATGTTATTGTATTTGATTTTCTTATTATGCATTTGTTGTTGAAAATTTTAGCCTTGGCAGGCAATATGCCCTGCTTGTATTACGCACAATTACATTGTTACACAAAGTCCGTTTTCTCTAAATGATGGGTGCCATTGAAAAATCATGTCATTTCAGAGAAAATGTATGGAGAGAGGCTTACATTTTAGCCACATCACCCAGCCAGCCATACATTGTGTGTGTTTGTATGTCTACGCATACATACATACAGTATAGTATATTATGTGACCGAACTGGTAGGATCATTGAACACTTGTGTTGGCCAGGGTGTCAGGGGGATATAGCTGAATCTGAGAACCTGAATCCTTGCATGCAGCACGTTACCTGTTCTGGTCTTCGTGTTGGTCAGGATTTCCTGTAATCTCTCCTGCAGTTTGTCTGCTCTCTTCCTCTCCAACTGGAGCTGTCGCTTCAGGTCCTTTAACTACACACACGCACACAGACACACACATTTTTTTACTCAAGTAAAAGTATCAATACCACCATTAAAGTACTCGGTTACAAGTAAAAGGCCTGTGTTCAAAATGTTACTTGAGTAAAAGTGCAAAAGCATTGGAATCAAAATGTTCTTAAAGTACCAAAAGTAAAAGTACTAAAATGTTAGAAAATAGCCGATCTACAAGCTCACAATGCGATGCGACGCGTTGGGAGCTTGTAGATCGGCTATTTTCAAGTAGACTAGCAGGGTTCCCACACATTTTTTAACAATGCATTTTCAAAACTTTTCCAAAGTATTTTACCCCATTTCTAGGCCTATAGCAATTATGGTGCAATAATGAGCATATACATTCTATCAATGCACCAGGACAGACTCAAGCAAAGGTGTCATGTGACAAACAGAACAGATCTACTAGCTAACAACGTACTGTATCACAGTGCAGCGTGATTATGAATCCCACCAACGTTATATGATGTAGACCCGCCTTACCAGTCTGATAGGCTCCCTGGCAGGCATAGGTTTACTGAGGTTAAGGTTAGGTTTAGGCATAGTCTTACTGAGGTTAGGGTTAAGGTTAGGTTTAGGCATAGTTGCAAAAACGAGAACTGTCAATCACAGCGACTACTGGCCAATCACAGCGGGTTTTTGCCTAGAACTGAAGTGGGATCCATAATAACGCCACGGTGCAACATACAGATGCATGTCTTAGATCTATTAATTTTGTCACATGAAGTCCTGTATACATTAGGCCACACGTATTTCACATAATGCTAGACATGTTTTGGGGCTTTTTTCTTTTTACAAAATCAATAGCCAAAAACTGTAAATTATATCCGAACATTTTCCAAAACATTTGATTCATTCCAGCCCTTTCCCAGGCCTGGAAAACAGTTTTTTGAATTTCAAAATATTTCCAGGAATTTCATGACCGTGGGAACCCTGGACTAGGTATAAAATAAGGCTAAAGTGGTTAATGTATGTTTTATAATATCATCATTTATATCTGCAAAGTAACTAGTAACTAAAGTGTTCAAATAATTGCAGTGGAGTAAAAGTACAATATTTGCCTCTGAGATGTAGTGGAGTAGAAGTAAAAGTATTGAAAATGGGAAATACTCCAGTATTGAAAATGGGAAATACTCCAGTAAAGTAAAAAAATCCTCAAAAATGTACTTGAGTAAATGTACCTAGTTACTTTACACCACTGCACACACAGAGAGTGACAGCACATCAGTGGTTATTATGTTATTGCATCATTACTCCCCGTCTCTCTCAGAGTGCTCAGACAGTAACAGAACAGATCAGAGTTCAGCTCTTCCCAGATTATTTTGGCCTCGGTTACAGTACATTAGTCAATTCAATGCAACTTGTAAAGCTGTGGTTGCTGTTGGCTGCGTATCTGGAGTCTGGATGCGCACACAGGTCACTATTGGCTCACATTCAGGTCAGATCTGCCAAACCACTTGGCCAGACGCTCCAGCTTGCTTGTAGTACTTTTTTTCTTTTTCCTTCCAATTTAGTCATTATGCCAATTCATAATTCCCCACATGTAGTCCCCGACCCTACTAAAAAAACACACATTATGCCCCGTCACTATACTGTAGAGGTGCACCTTTTTACTGAGGCCAAGTTAAAATTAGAATTGAATACATGAACTATCATTACGAGGCAACTGAAGAAACATGTTTGTCAATTTTCTTTTTTTGTATAGGATTTCCTCTCTAGTCAGTAAGAATACCTTGATGATTCTTACAGGGGCCCTGTCATCCAAGGTCATTTCGACTATGCGTGCTTCTCATGGTATCACAACACCACTAAGGCCTGGCTTAACCCATTAATACCTGGAACGCATCTGTGTCACTTTAGATGTCTTTGGCTATTCAAAAATAGCAGATATACAAGCTCATAGCGCGGCACCGAGTGCCGCGCTATGAACTTGTAGATCTGCTATTTTTGAAAAATCGTGAAAAAAAAATGTTTAGATTTTTTTCCAAAAACTGTTAGGATTTAGATTTTTTTTAAAGAATCGCCTCAGGTCTTAAAGGGTTAAAGGCTCCAGACATCCCAAAACAAACTAGTAAAGCTACTTCTTGGCCTTAAACATACAACCCATCTAACCCCTGCTCATTTTGCTACGGTTGGATGGCTCATTGGCTCAGGGTTGAGGAAATTTTTCAAAAATAGCAGATCTATAAGCTCATGTCGCGCTATGAGCTTGTAGATCTGCTATTTTTGAATAGCCCAAAGTATAAAATATGGATAAAGTGGTTAAAATGATTGTGACGTTATATTAACTACTTTTGCTGGGGGACCCCCTGGTACGCCCCCCAAGGACCCCTGGGGGTCCATGGACTCCACTTTGAGAACCAATGGTATGCTGGACAATGCCAGGTGCACCACGGTGGATTCAAACCCCCCCAGACTCCGCGGTGAAGGGCAGACACTTTACCACTGCACCACCCCGAGCACTGTTATCAGTGGTGGAAAGTAACTAAGTACATTTACTTAAGTACAATTTTGAGGTATTTGTACTTTACTTGAGTATTTCCAATTTCCAATACTTTTACTTCTACTCCACTACATCTCAGAGGCAAATATTGTACTTTTACTCCACTACAATTATTTGAAAACTTTAGTTACTAGTTACTTTTCAGATATAAATGATTACATTATAAAACATACATCAACCACTTTAGCCCTATTTTATACCTAGGCTATTTGAAAATAGCAGATCTACAAGCTCACAACGCGTCGCGATGCGACGCGTTGTGAGCTTGTAGATCTGCTATTTTCAAATATTTTTGTACTTTTACTTTTGGTACTGTAAGTACATTTTGATGCCAATACTTTTGTACTTTTACTCAAGTATATTTTGAATTCTGGACTTTTACTTGTAACAGAGTATTTTTATATTGCAGCATTGGTACTTTTACTTAAGTAAAGAATTTGAGTACTTTTTCCACCACTGATTGTTATTTATTTACACAAGAATCACCGTATGAGGGAATACTGATCGCCATCTATCCAGGGACGCTGTGATCTGACCTTTTACACATTGTGTAGGATCATTGAACTGTCTAATGTGGAGGCTGAGAGCTCTTCTCATTCTGGCCACAAGCTCTTTGAAGTCCCTCCCCCCATCCTCCCGCTGTAAGTGACCCCGGACCATCTTACAGTATGCTCGCCATAAGAACCACACTGTGGTTTCTCACCACTCAACAACTGAGCCTCATAGATTGGTGAACCGCCTGGGTTTGGATCCGCCCTTCAAGACCATCGATAGGGCTCGCTCTTTCAGGCTAGGGATCGACCGATTGGGGTTTTTCATGTCCGATACCGATTATTAGTAGTGATCAAAGAGGCCCATCGCCTATTATGAACACATTCAACTGCACGGCTTTCTAATGCTGGCAGGTAGCTTCTGCCATGCAGCATTTTTAACACATACAGTGCCAAGATCGCATCGATGCGTTCTTTCAAATCCATCGCTTGAGTGCCAGGATCGCATTGATGCGTTCTTTGGAATTTTCATTGTTTAATCTGTGATCGCACGGCTGTGTTTATTTCTCATCAACACTTTCGTTTTCCACTTACGTCACACTCACCCGGAGCCGGATGTAAAAAAAAAAATCTTTTCCGGGTCACGTTGTTTTTCTCCGGTGATTTTCGGCCAGAATAAGGAAAAACAATTTTTTTCACACGGTATAAAAGACAAACGGACAGCTCAACTTCTATTTTCTTTGGTCCGGGTGACTAACAGTCATCGTCGTAGTGTATCACATAGTTTTTAGGCCGATCAGCGGGCCGGGAATTGTCGAAAACGTCACATCCTTTGAATGACCGGATATGACGTGGGCCTGTTTGGGAGGGGGCGAGCGAGGTGATCAATGTTTGGATGTGCTGCTCTCTACTGGTGGAACAATCGTAGGTGCTTGACAACACAATCAGAGAATGTATTTGAATGAAAAATTACAAAACAAAAAAAATCAAAAACACGCAAATTGCTGGCACAGGGGTGAGTACATTATGAATAAACTCTGGCAGTCAATGTGTTAAGTATTCCGACTAATATTTCAAGAACCACAGAATATTTATCTCCAGTATGATGGATCCCCTGATGGTTGCTAATTACGGGAGGAAATCACTGTGCTTCTGTGAGGAAAAGAAATGTCATCGTGACATGAAAATAGCATGTTTCGCCAAAAATACATAGGAAAAAAAATAAGTACAAAGGAGCCGAGATACAGGATTTTAAAGTAATAAGTTAACCAGGATGTGAATGGAGCAGTGCATCTTCGGATCACGTTATCTTGGGTTCTGGAATCACGGATATGTCCATGGCAGTGAATGTGTTAAGATAAACTGAGCTGACATTTTGAATAATAAACAATATAGATCCTGAAATGTTTTGTTCTATCAAATCCAGCATTATAATTGGCTCCCACTTGAAGCAGCATTTCTTATGAACTGAATTATAAATAAAACATTACAAAACAGTTCCCCAAATGTTTCTTTTCCCTGTAAAAATAATAGTAAAAATAAAATAAAAAAAGAATCGCTGTTTCGATTATCGGTCGAT
>NC_137614.1:50669650-50672150 GCF_963280865.1 Gymnoscopelus braueri
GACGTCTAAGACGTCCGTTTTAACATAAGCCCTGAGTGCCACTGCCATAAATAAGCCGGGCACTGAATGAGTTAATCTAACATGATTAAAATGGAGTTTGAAGTTACAATGGGTTTGTATAGGAAGGGGGCTGGTCTGATAAAATGAATATAAAATATCTAAATATTGAATCAAGTAACTTATTAAAACTGTCTGGGGGGCTCACATTAGCCTGAGTAGACGATAAAATGACCCAATTCATTTTAACCCATTAAGACGTGGAACGCATCTGTGTCACTTTAGATTTCTTCAGCTATTCAAAAAGAGCAGATATACAAGCTCATAGCGCGGCACCGAGTGCCGCGCTATGAGCTTGTAGATCTGCTATTTTTGAAAAATCTTGAAAACATTTTTTTTTTTTACAAAACTGTTAGGATTTAGAAAACATTTTTAAGAATCGCTTCAGGTCTTAATGGGTTAAAAAGTGAAATACCCCTTTAAGTCCAAGTGCAAACCTCCTCCTGCTTTAGCATAAAGGGTTAAAACTCTACAGAATAATCAAGCCGGACAGTTTGAGCTCCTGCCGTAGCGTGTTCAGACATAACATGGTAATGTTAAATAATCAGTGAAGGATGATGGATTGCAGACACAATGAGCTCAGTGTGTGTCTCGTTACCTTCTCATCTTTTAGCTGCTGTCTCATCTCCTCTTCAGTTCTGTTCTTCTCCTCGTGGAGTCCCCTCAACTCCTTCTCATAACGCGCCCTCACTCCTAACACCTAGAGAGAGAGAGACACAGAGAGACAGAGAGAGAGAGAGAGAGAGAGACACACACACACACACACAGAGAGAAAGAGAACAGATCAATAATCAATAAAATGTAATTACCCAGGGTTCATGGGGTCGTCTCAGAACACATTCAAGGTCTTGGATGTGAAGCACCGTGTGAGGAGGTGTCAGAGTGGAACATCGATATAGAAACCTAGATATCCTCATTGGCCGCTGCAGTTCCTTTGGAGCGACCTGTATCGTGGGCCGCCATATTACAGGGGGTCAACGCTTCCTGACTCCTGGCCAATCACAGCGCGTCTTTTCCGGGACTTGTCAGAATCTAGTTGCATAAAAATATTCTGTTGTATTTTTATACAACTAGATTCTGCCAAGTCTCGGAAAAGACGCGAACAGAAGGTCCAATCTGCTCAGTTCAAAGCTTGTTGGATGTGTGACTTTGAGGACATTGAGCACACAATGACACCTTTTCGGGTTTACGGGCCTAAAAGTATGGTAATCGTTCGAGCCGAGCCGAGCCTCGGGCCGGCCCAGTAGGGCCCAGTTAGGGTCGGGCCTTAATTTTCAGGCCCGTTGAGAACTCTAGTCAGTGAGGAATATGAACCATCCTACCTCCTTGTGAGGAGGTGTCAGTGTGTTATATGAACCGTCCTACCTCCTTGTGAGGAGGTGTCAGTGTGTTATATGAACCGTCCTACCTCCTTCTCATGCTGCAGTTTGAGGTCAGACAGCGCCTCCTTCTGGTCAGACTTCTCCTGGCTCAGCTGGATGGCCAGTTCATCCAACATCATCTTACGTTTCTCTGCTGTCTGTAAAACACACATTATATTATATTAATATTCGCCTGTCTGTAAAACACACATATTATACATTATATTAATGTTCACATGTCCGCAAACACACACATACATACATACATACACAGAGACGATATACATTATATTAATAGTCTCATTACATTTGGAAACGGACAATTCAATTCTTGAAACATATTTTCAACCTGGTGTCCCTGCTGTCCCCTATTTTATTACTCATTATAGGTAATTTAAAAATAATATATTTTTATTAGAATTGTTTTTTTTACAATAAAAATAAAGAAATAGAAAATAGCTTATCTACAATCTGTCATATAATCTGTCAGCTTGTAGGCTTTGTTCGTGCGACACAATAATATTAGAGTGCGGGAACAATGGGAACACATGTCACCATCAACTTTTAGAGTGAAGTGTCAGTGTCAGTTCTGTTTATTTACATATAGATATGTCACACTGATGAAAACCTTTTGTGTTCATATAATGATTCATGGAAGGTTCCAAGCGTGTTGGCGTCATTTAAATTGCAATGAAATAGTGTTTTATCTCATGACATTCTTCTGGGCCTTGTGATGTTAAGTTCTAGTGTAATTGTTCAGCCTGGCCTATGTTGTGGCGCCCCCTACTGTTCTGACAATGTGTTAGAAACGGACAATGATGATCCACGCTGGCTTGAGTCAAGTCACATGCACCCATCTTCCAAATGTAACTTAAATTATATTACACTTCTGTCTACATACTGTAGGGCAGTGGTTTTAAACCTTTTTCACATCAAGGTCCATTATTTATTGGGCATTTGAGCCACGGACCACCATTTGATGAGATTTAGTATTATTATATATTTTTATCGTTGGATACGATTTTGTCCACAATTCCATCCATGCTGTATTGATGTTGGTTCCATAGGAGAGACAACAGGCA
>NC_137614.1:50674650-50724650 GCF_963280865.1 Gymnoscopelus braueri
TGTGTACCTGTAGCTGTGAGTTGAGGTCATCTCTCTGAGCCAACAGACTCTCCTGCTCCGTTCGTCTCTGTTGGAGTTCTAATGACAGAGAGGCCTGCTGCTCCCTCAACAGGTTCAACTCCTGAGTCTTCACTGTCTGGATCTACGCGCACACACACACACACACACACACACACACACACACCCCCAACACACAATCAACAAACACTGTCCACAGTGCTCACACTGTTGGATGATAGTTTGGTGATGACAGTACATGATGTTGGGGTGGTTAAACAAGACGATGGATGAGAATGGATGACAGTATTTAGGCGAGACAGTGCATATAGAATAGATGACAATATAATGCACCGTTAGCCTGACATTGGCCAGACTGATAACGTGGATTCACTCTCACTTTCCTCCCCGGTATCAGTCTGGACTTGGGCCCATAGGGAGCGAGTATGAGAAATCAGAAAATGATCGGGCCAATCAGTGACCGCGTTTCAACTGCTGTCCGTACAACAGTGAAAAGCATCAAAATCATTTTCTGATTTCTCATACTCGCTCCCTATGGGCCCAAGTCCAGACTGATACCGGGGAGGAACGTGAGAGTGAATCCACGTTATCAGTCTGGCCAATGCCAGGCTAGGCTCATGGTTGTAGTAACAATTTAACGCCGGGTTGTAAATGATCGGGTTGGAGTTGGCAGCTCAAAGGGCGTTCTCTGTGGACACGCCCTCTCTGGCACCGTGTCCGCAGAAACTGTCCACAGAGCTGCCGGTGCCTTTCCGCCGTGCATTCCTATGGTAAAGACTCGCTGCACGGAGCGCTCCGTCCTCTTCCCAGCACTTGGCAACCAACGTTTATTTTTTTTGGCGGAGCACCCTGGGCACCTCGAGCAGAAACTACTTCCAACCTTTTCGGGAGAAGAGCGCCAGCGGCCGCCGCAAATCAATGTCACTTTCCTATAGAGCCAATGTCACTAAAAGAGCTCCGTCACTCAAAAAGATGCGTTCTGAGGACACGGCCCCTGAGTGAGGCGGTGCATATAGAACAGATGGCAGTTAGAGAAGTGATGCAGTGCATACACTATAAGGATAAGGATAATTCCTTTTAACAGGACGTTCATGAAAGTCCTTGCGGGCTTGTTTCCAATGAGGGCCTGTGAGCAATTAGGGGTTAAGAGTCTTGCTCAGGGACAAATTTCATTTCATCGACACATATGCTGGCGTGGCCTGGAATCGTACCTGGGGCAACCAGGGCCTCTGGCTCCCTAGGCGGGCTCACTAACCACTCAGCTATGGCCGCCCATAGCTGAGTATAGACTGCTAGATGACACTGATAGAGGGCTTACACAATAGACGACACTGATGCAGTGCTTATTAGAATCTATGACAGTGTAAGTGATGCATGCATGCATATTAGGGCTGGTAACATTCCTCAGGAATGATATTCGAATATTGGTCTTAAAAATTGGCAGATATTTGAATATCATTATTATAATTATAAAAATATATATTAAAAAAAAAAACATATATATATATATATATATATTATTTTTTTAATTTATTATTATGTTTATTTGACAGGGACAATACAAAAAAACAATGTATCAAGTGCTCGGATCCAATAAAACATATTTTGTTTGTTTTTATAACTTGATACATTGTTTTTTGTATTGTCCCTCTAAAATAAACATAAAATCAAATTAATCGAATATAAATTTTCATTCATTTCAATTTACCAGCCCTAATGCGTATGCATTGGTAGAGAGCAGCAGAGCCAAAACAGTAAAGTGACAGCAAGCAGTAGAGAGTAGATGAGTTTGGATGTTTAATGAAAGGTGACACAGACAACACTTATGGTACTAATGTAAACCTTGGTCATGACTTCTGACTTTTAATCCACTTAAACCCATTAAGACCAGGAACGCATCCTGTGTCATTTTTAGATAGAGCTTGTAGATCTGCTTTTTTTTTTTTAATCGTGAAAATGTGTGCACATTTTTTAAAGCGAACATTTGTAACTCAAATCTTTGATTCTGGGGGCCCCTGGAACTAAATGTTTTGAGATGAGGGTCCGTGGCCAAATACTTACACATTTTGGGGTCCTTGACATGAAAAAGTTTGAGAACCACTGATAATAGTTTTTCAGAAAAATTAGGACATTTGTTGAGACATTTGACAGTTACATGTTTGCTTAAAAAAATATATATATATATATATATATTCAAAGATTTACACACATTTTCAAGATATAAAAAAAAAGCAGTTCTACAAGCTGCCGCGCTATGAGCTTGTATATCTGCTATTTTTTAATAGCCAAAGAAATCTAAAAATGACACAGATGCGTTCCCGGTCTTAATGGGTTAAAACATGTCGTTAGTGTTGTATGTGCAGAACAGTCAAGAGTTCTTCTGATGTGGTGAGGTTAGTGAAAGGTTCTAGATGGAGAACATTCAACAGGTTGCTTGGGCTCCGATGTGGTGAGTTCTAGTGGTTCCACATCTCTCATGTACACTCCATATAACCAACAAGGTTCAAGGCTTTCTTTAGGGTTCTCCGAGCAGCTATACAAGTCAAGAGAAGCCGGTCTATGTTTGAGGTTCTATAAAGATGAGTTTTCTGGGTTCTAGAGCACACAAGCTTTGGTTTATCGATCTAAAATTAGGGTTCTAGGTAAGGGTTTTAGGCAGCGTTCGGGATATTATTACCTGTTCTAGGGCGATCAGATTGGTCCTTAGAACATCGTTCTCCTGCAGATTGGGTTCCATAATAAGTTCCATATTGAGTTACTAATAAATATACATCTTCTACGTTAGGGTTCTAGATATGGGGTTACCCGTTCCGATGCTATGCTGCTATCTAAGGGTTCTAGATAATGGTTATAGGTATGGGGTTACCTGTACTAGTGCTGTTAGATAGGGTTCTACATAAAAGTTCTATATGGTGTTACCTGTTCTAGTGCTGCTATGTTAGGGTTCTAGATGAGGGTTCTAGGTATGGTGTTACCTGTTCTAGTGCTGCTATGTTAGGGTTCTGGATAATGGTTCTAGGTATGATGCTGTTACTTGCTACGTTAGGCTTCTAAATAAGAGTTCTAGATATGGTGTTACCGCTTCTAGTGCTGCTTTGTTGGGTTCTAGTTGAGGGTTCTAGTTATGGTGTTACTTGTACTAGTGCTGCTATGTTAGGGTTCCAGATGGGGGTTCTAGGTATGGTGTTACTTGTACTAGTGCTGCTATGTTAGGGTTCCAGATAAGGGTTCTAGGTATGGTGTTACTTGTACTAGTGCTGCTATGTTAGGGTTCCAGATGAGGGTTCTAGGTATGGTGTTACCTGTTCTAGAGCTGCTAGGTTTGTCCTTAAAGCATCGTTCTCTTGCAGGATGTTGTCCACCTGTTCCTGACTCACTGCACTCTGATTGGCTACCTGCAGTGTCATCACCACAGGTAGGACACAGAGAGACAGACACACAGAGAGACAGACACACAGAGAGACAAGACACACAGAGAGAGATAGACACGTAGGCAATGAAAGACATTAAGGGATTAAGAGATTAAGAGAAAGAAAGAAAGAAGCACAAAGTTGCCAAATATTAAAAGGAAATGTAAAACAGGAGGGGAAAATAGAGGTAAAAACAGCAAACAGGATAGAAATAGAAAACAAAGAGACTATAGGAGAAAGCATCAGGTTTCGGATATTAACAGATATGTGTTTGTCAACACCTCTCTCTCTCTCTCTCTCTCTCTCTCTCTCTCTCTCTCTCTCTCTCTCTCTCTCTCTCTCTCTCTCTCTCTCTCTCTCTCTCTCTCTCTCTCTCTCTCTCTCTCTCTCTCTCTCTCTCTCTCTCTCTCTCTCTCTCTCTCTCTCTCTCTCTCTCTCTCTCTCTCTCTCTCTCTCTCTCTCTCTCTCTCTCTCTCTCTCTCTCTCTCTCTCTCTCTCTCTCTCTCTCTCTCTCTCTCTCTCTCTCTCTCTCTGTATTGATTCTGTACCTCTCCATTGCCTCTCTTCCAGGCCTGCCTCTTCACTCCAGTCTTCACTCATCCCACTATCCACTCCTCTCTTTTCTCTCCATCATAATCTATCCATCCATCCGTCCATCCATCTCTCCTTCACTTTTCTCCCCGTCTATCATTTAACTAATTTAACTCCTCCCCTCTCAACCCTCCATCCTCTTCTCTCCTGACTGACAGCTCCTCTCTCTCTCTATACGTCCTCTTCCACATAAATGATTCTCTCTCTCCCTCTAATCCCCTTTTCCTCATTAACAGATAATTAACCTGTCCCGCTCTCTGACATCACATCAAAATCCATCCGTCTTCAATTAAAACTACACTTTTGATAACAACTTCCTGCACTAATATGAGCCTGTGTTACCTGGTCCGTGTGAGTGTGAGTGTGAGTGTGAGTGTGTGTGTGTGTGTGTGTGTGTGTGTGTGTGTGTCACCTGTTCTCTCAGAGTGTGCAGTTCCAGTTCATGTTCCGTGTGTTTGCTCTGTATCTGTTCCTTCAGTTCAGCTACAGTCTGAGCAATGAAAACAATAACACAACAAGACATTACTTTGTCTTACTGAATAAATGATCTGCTAGTAAAAATGACTCATGTTCTGAGTCCAAAGCCTCTTTATCTTTCTAACATCTCAAAATGATTGTCTATACTACCTACCAACCCCTAGAGAATACTGGAGGGAGCTAATGACATCAAACCGTTTTAACCAAGCTTACACCGCCACACGTTGCGTTGACGCATCACTGCCACGTTTCACCGTTTAGCGCTCCTTAAGCAGCCGCTGCTTCTACATTTCGGCGTCTTCTTTCACTTTCTCCTGGGTGCAACCCCCCCCCCTCAAGGTTGGTGACCTGTGCTTCAGCACTTAAAACCCTTCCGTTAACCCATTAAGACCTGGAACGCATCTGTGTAATTTTTTGATTTGAGCTAAAAAGCATTATTTTACTCTATTCAAAAATAGCAGATATACAAGCTCATAGCGCAGCACCGAGTGCCGTGCTATGAGCTTGTAGATCTGCTATTTTTGAAAAAAAATGTGTGCAAATAGGGGGCACGGTGGCGCTGTCGCCTCACAGCTAGAAGGTCCTGGGTTTGATTCCCGCCGGGGACGCTGTGGGAGCGTCTTCTCCTCCGCGTCATCAGCGCCCATACCCTAGGTGGCGTTGGTGAAAGGGCCTACTCTGTGTGGAGTTTGCATGTTCTCCCCGTGTCTCCTAGGGTAGTTAATACCCTCACAAAAACATGCAGTAATCCTGGTCACTATACCGCCTCCCCCATGACAGCCGGGGCGCCTGATGGAGAAATGGGGAAAGGAACTGGTTGGAATAACGTGTTCCTTCCACGCGCTACGTCTAACCAGGGAAACTCCCTCCTGTCAGGTGACATGAAGGTCAGTTGGCTCTCATGCATTGAAGGAAGCATGAGCTCAGCCCTGGCCTCCCTAGGCTGTGGGGGGACTGGTGTAGCGCCCAGGATCACTTAAGAAATTGGCACCGGGTGAAAAAAATGGGTTACAAAAATCGCGGGGAAAAAAAGTAAAAAAAAAAAAAGCAAAAAATGTGTGCAAATCTTTGAATATATATATTTTTAAAGCGAACATTTTTAACTCAAATCTTTACTTCTGGGGGGTCCCTGGAACAACATATTTTGATGGGGGTCCGTGGCCAAAAACATAATTTTGGGGGTCCTTGACATGAAAAAGTTTGAGCACCACTGATATAAAAACATACGTTTTTAAGAATACTGTTGAGATTTAGGAGACATGTAGAATCGGCTTCAGGTCTTAATGGGTTAATCCTGCACTGGGTCTGGCCCCGCTCGGTTGTGATTGGTGCCCCCGAAGTTGTGGGGCACCAATCAGGGTCCAGTATGCAAATGTAGGGCGGGTTTATCACCAGAGGCCCCTTGGAAATGCAGGTTCCACACAGAGAGTCCAGGCCATATATCTACACAGTGATATTAGTGTGGTCATGCCAGGCTACAACGTATGGGGTTTAAGTGGTTAACCACATGAACCCTAGCGTCCCTATTCTGGGGCAGAATCCCCGGCGAAAATAGCCGATCTACAAGCGTGGCTATTTTTAGAGAAGAGACTCCGGGTTGAGGGAAATGCTATGCTATGTAGAGTATATATACGTGTAGCGTTTAAGTGGTTAAAGTGTGATGTAAATAATGTATGAGCTCAATGTTTAAATCCTCTATAGACCGAGCAGTCTGGTCCAGACATGTGACTGTGTGTCAGGAGTTGACATCGGGTGACATCAGATGTTAAAAATTGCTCCGAACACACTACAGCTGACAACCAGCTGATGGCGCTGTTCTGCGCCCGTGCGTTGAGAGGAAATTAATGACCTACCACAGGACCCCGGACCCCACTTTGAGAGACAACGTCCTACCACACTAGGAGAATACATGAATGAGAACATAATAATTATTATTATTACTTGTAAAAAGGTGACAGACTCTGTAATGAATGCAGATCTACAAGCAAATGGAACCGAATGGACCCATAGGGGTCCAATCGGTTCCATTTGTACACGTTCAGAGATACAGACCCATAAAAAGCCTCGTCATGTTTATGAGGTCCATCCTGATTGGATGTCATGTTCAGAATGTCCAACACCTCATTGGCTGCCATGTTAATTAGTTTTTTTGCTGTCGTGCAAATTAGGTCTAAGCTGATTGGTTTTCGGGTTAATTAGGTCCAGTTTGATTGACCTGTCATGTGAATTAGGTCTAACCTGATTGGCTGTCATGAGGTCACTCTGTAGTTTCTGGATGCGAATATGTAGAGACTTCAACTCCTCCTCTTTCCTCTGGTTTATCTCGTCTATCTTAGTCCTGCAGACAGACAGACAGACAGACAGACAGACAGACAGACAGACAGACAGACAGACAGACAGACAGACTATGTTAATAACATAATAGCAATTACAAAATGATGACTTGATGTAAAATAACTCAAATTACTTTAACTCCACTAACATTATGAAATATAATCAGAAGAACGGCATTATAAATGATAGATTATTGACCTGCTGTCATTGTAGAGAGCCTCCTTCTCTCCCTGGAGACGAAGAAAACTGAAGAACAGAGCATAATTTCAAAACATAGCATCTAATAGAATAATTCACATTTAAAAATGTTATCTTTTAGCATCAGAGACCATGGACAGGAAGTGAACATCTGCTTTATGTTTATCATGCTACTAACCAATCACATTATGTTTGTCTGTCATGTCACAGGTACTCACCTTTCCTGCTTTCTCTTCAGTTTATCTGACAGCTAGAGGACACACACACACACACACACACACACACACACACACACACACACACACACACACACACACACACACACACACACACACACACACACACACACACACACACACACACACACACACACACACACACACACACACACACACACACACACACACACACACACACACACACACACACACAGCCATTGTTAGAAGGGTATAGCATCATATAGTAGTTATATCTTCGCTGTCGGGCACCTCGATGCCGATGCGGTACGCTGGTAGATCGTCGATGTTTGTGCGCCGCTGACATTCAACGAAATATGAAGTACAAAATAGGGCATTTATTCATGAAAATATATATACTATGATTTATATAAAAAGATGAAATATGGAGATACAAGGTTTCTGTCCAACAGCGAGTATATACTTTAGTCTAACCTTTCCTCATCGAGTCATTTTAGTCTAGTCTAATGCAAGGTGCTTCCTAATGCTACAGCAGTTGCCTTAAAATGTGGTGTGTTATTCTTTTGTTAAAATAACAATTGAAAAGCTCTGTATTCTGATAGTAATCATTTTCAGAGACTGAGTGGTTGTTCAGTAATCATTTCTAGAGACTGGGGTCGTCCCTCCAGCACTTTAGTTAAATGGAAAATGCTTTTTCATGTCAGGATTTTATCCAAATAACTCAGGATAAAACAGGATACAGGATAAACATGTGAAAATAGAAGTGATAACACAAAGAAACTGGAGCACCTGAAAATGTATTTTTTGTTTATTAAAGAACTGGAGAGACAGGTAGACTCCTGTTACTGAACAAACACTATACTATATCAATGCTTACTATCAGAATATAGGGCTTTAACATTTTAAGAAAAAAAAACTATCACTTACCCTACCTTTACGCCCTATTCAAACATTTTTAACAATTTTATGTTTGGATAGGGCTTAAAGGGTTAAATACAATTTTGTTCAGTTTATGGGTTTTATATTTACTCATTTCCTTGTTCATTGTATAATTTAAGTGAAATGCTCTTTTCATATACTGAAGTTTAATATACTTACCTTTTCATCTATCAAAAAGTTGTATGTGTTTATTTGTATTTATTTGTTTGCTTGTAAGTTAAAGTGAAAAAGGGGCATCAAGTCCAGATCCCTGGGGGACCCCGGTAAATGAAATATGTACGGTTTGAGTGATTAACTTAATATATTGATAGATTTGTTTTCCAAAGATGCTTTCTGACATGAGACAGTGGGAAGATCCTTATTGTAAGCAGTGTTGATTTTGACAGCAAACTTTGATTTAGTCTTTTGAATAAAATTCCATTTATCATATTTTAGTCATCATATTTAGTTGACTAAATATCATAAGATTATAGTCGACTAAATCTACAGTTTATTCGGTCGACTAAAATCTATTTTGGCGGTGCCTTGATGGCGTAGTAATGGCTGATTTTACACTTGGTTGCATGCTGAAAATAGCCGAATAGCGCAACACCCGAGCGCAACCAAACATAAAATGACTTGTCTTTTAGTTCTACTGCTACTGGATCTCTTCTCCACTAGATCCCTCACTAACATTTTAGTCTAGTCTTTATTTGCTGACGAAATTGTCAATATATTTAGTCTTAGTTTTAGTCATCCTAGCTTAGTTTTTATTTAGTTTTCATTTAGCTTTCGTCAGTGAAAAAAGGTAGTCGACCAACATTTTGTCATAATTTTAGTCGACGAAATCAACACTGCCTTCAAGTCTTCAGTTTTCACAAAAACCTGTTTATTTCTATAAGCTGTAGTTATGAAAACAGTGGGTCAACTAAGCAAGTAATACAATGATGCCCCTTGATGACGCAATGACGCTACTTGCATTGACCTGCATTCATTTCATCATAATCTTTGTATGAAAGGGAAAAATTAAAAGACTAACATGTTCAATGACGTGACCTGCATTCGTTTGGTCACATTTTTTGTATGAAACGGAAAAATTAAAAGGGCAACATGTTCAATGACGTGAACCTGCGTTCATTTGGTCACATTGTTAATAAAAGCATATTTTTTTTACCTTCGTCACTTCCTCCTGGAGTTTACTGATCTCTGTCTGTTTGGAAGTCTGGAGAACACGAGAGAGCAGTGAGATAGACATTTAAACTGTGTGTGTGTGTGTGTGTGTGTGTGTGTGTGTGTGTGTGTGTGTGTGTGTGTGTGTGTGTGTGTGTGTGTGTGTGTGTGTGTGTGTGTGTGTGTGTGTGTGTGTGTGTGTGTGCGTGTGCGTGCGTGTGTGTGTGCTCACCTGCATGTTGTGCTAACCTCTGAGTTGTGTAACTGTGTGTCTGTGTGTGCGTGCATGCATGTTCCTGTCCCTGAAATTGGTGGACAGATGTTGGACATTAACCAGTTTAATTGGTTAGAAAATGTCATAAGTGTTTAACAAAGTGAGGGTACGGGTTAAGGTGAGGCATGTACAGTCTGTTAGAGAGTGTGTGTGTGTGTGTGTGTGTGTGTGTGTGTGTGTGTGTGTGTGTGTGTGTGTGTGTGTGTGTGTGTGTGTGTGTGTGTGTGTGTGTGTGTGTGTGTGTGGACACACACACACACACACACACACACACACATGGGGACATTGTTCAGGCTAATAAAGCTTTTTAGAGCTAAGATTATTACATTTACAAAATCAATAGATTCAGGTTGGGTTAGGGTTAGGATCAGGCATTGAAGGGTTAGTTTTATAGGTGTTACGGTTATGGTTAGGTTTAATTTAGGGTTAGGTTTAGGAGTTAGGGTTAAAAATGGCAGAAAGTAAATGGTAAAAATGTCATTTCTAACAAAACAATCCTAACTATTAATCTATTTGGAGACTGGTGCATGTAAAAAAAAATATATATATATATATTATACACACACACACACACACACACACACACACACACACACATATAGTGGAAATGTTCAAAAAGTGAAACTTTCATATTTTCTAGATTCATGACGAAGTGAAATATTTTAAGCCTTTTTGTATTTTTATTTGCGATTATGGTAAAAACCTTTTTTTTTTTTACATGCACCTGTATACAAACCTGTGTGTGTGCTTGCGCGTGTTAACATGCGTGCGTGCGTGTGCGTGTGCGTGTGCGTGTGTGTGTGTGTGTGCGCGCGAATGCATGCGTGCGTGCGTTTGTGTTGGCGCGTGCGTGCACATCCTCACCTCCATGCTGTGTAGCTGTTCGCGGAGCAGCCTCTTCTCCTCCTGCTCTGTGGTCAGTGACATCTCCAGCTCTGGCCCAAAGCAGTGATTTAGTGGAGTACAGAATGCAGCCGACCAGCCTAGTGCTTCCTGCTTAGCTACAATCTTCTCTACAACGCGCTCCCTTGACCGGCCTAAAGGGGGCGCCGCACACAGCAGGGGGGCAGGGGGGGGTGGGGGGGGGGGCATTCCATTAGGCCACACACACAGTACAAGAGATGGTGACTTTTGTTGTTTTTTGGGGTTATAGATTCTGGAACAGTTTGGTGTTCTGAGTTTGCCGTCCCCGATTGAAGAGATCATTTGGGTTTTTAACAATTGTTAAACTGAAAGGTTAAATGTTTCTGATGTATTCATTTAAAAGTGGTGTAAGTGATACTTTTTTTGTGTTAAAATAAGTGTTAAATAGCTCTTCTGATTGTAATCATTGCTTTAGAGTGTTTGATCAGTAACGTCTCTCAGCTCTTTGCAGAAAATACATGTTCAGGTCAGGATGCCAATTTTGTGAAGTTAGGAGTAGGGCATTAACAGAATAGTCGAATATTCGAATATTCGACTATCAAACCACTATTCGATTATTTTTAGATTTTTTGTTTTTTAGTGGCTTTTCTACAGCAGACACGCAGCTGTAAGCTCTGGTGTGACGTCAACTGGCATTCCTTGAGTCGAGTCATCAATGCCATTGAATTTTTTTTTATTATTATTTTTTTTTTAATCAAATCGATTAATCGAATATTCGAATACTTATAGGTCGAATAATTCGAATGCTAAAAATCACTATTCGTGAATGCCCTAGTTAGGAGAGAGAACTCACATTGGAAGTGATGACACAAAAACAAAAATGATCAGATAAAAAAGGAACTGGAAAACAAGCTGATAAATGATTATTTGGGGGGGGGGGGGGGGGTTCTCTCTCCTGACTGGATGACATTTTGTAACCCACCTGAAAATGTATTTTCTGTTTCACAACAACAAATACTCTATAGCAATTATTACAATCAATATAGAGCTTTACCTTTTTAACAAAAAAAAATATTTGTTTTAAAAAATTAAAAAATTAAATGAAAATCACTTACAGCTTTGAGGTCAGCAGTAACAGACAGCTTGTAGGGTGTGTGTGCCCTGAGCCAGCTAGCTGCCCTATGCTTACTGCAGTTAGAAGCAGGCTGGGGATCAGCGCTTATACGTCATCAAACTAACCAGTTTACACATAAATGGTATCCAATCTTATTTCTGTTCAGATCCATGAATATGAGGATGAATCTGTATGTTAAACTATGATGAAACAAATTACACTGCAGCAGCAGGTTAGGATCCATTCACCAAAGCATTAAAGGGATATTTCACTTTAAAAAAAACTTTTGGTCATTTTATCGTCTACTCAGGCCTTTGTGAGCCCCCAAGACAGTTTTTAAGTTGCTCGATTCAGTATTTAGATATTTGATATTCATTTTATCAGACACGCCCCCTTCCTATACAAACCCATTGTAACTTCAAACTCCACTTTAACCATGTTAGATTCATCAAAAACACCCGTCCTTTGTTCTGGTGACTCATAGCGCCCCCCTAATACGCGAGGGGGCCGTGTTTTTTCAATTACTTTTTTCATTTATTTTTAATATTTTTTTGGGAAAATGGAAAAAATTAAATACAATAAAAAAATCAAATAAAATAAATGAGAAAATTAATCGGAAAAACACGGCCCCCTCACGCATTAGGAGGGCAGTATGAGTCACCAGGACCAAGGACGGGTGTTTTCGATGAATCTAACATGGTTAAAATGGAGTTTGAAGTTACAACGGGTTTGTATAGGAAGAGGGCGTGTCTGATAAAATGAATATCAAATATCTAAATACTGAATCGAGCAACTTAAAAACTGTCTGGGGGGCTCACAAAGGTCTGAGTAGATGATAAAATGTTTTTTTTAAAGTGAAATATCCCTTTAAGATCAACATTTTGAGGAAATACAGCAATGCTCTACTGACAAATTGCATACAGGTGCATCTATAATGTATGGAATATGAATAGGTAAGGAATATGACATAAATGAATGCAAGAAAAGATCAATTCATTAAAATAAAATTACATTATTATTGGGATTAAAGGAATTAATTCATTACAGGTGGACTTTTGATATATTTTAAGATACCGGATTTTAGATTTTTATGAGCTGTATGCCATAATGATCAAGATTCACTTTCTGAATTACATTACGGAGGGGGGAAAACACTTTATTCCACTATGTATATGTGAGCTGCCATATTAAAAATAAAAGAACCTTCGACTATAAAACATTAAGGTTCGAATGAAAAAAATAATGAAAAAAAGTCATAATAAAAAAGTAAAAAAAAAAATAATCTGCCGCGCACGTAAACTTAAACGGTGGCTGGTCTTGCGAGATCACAGAGCCGTCAGTCAGAGGCAGAAGGGAAAGTCTCCCCTCAAGGCTTTACTTAATCGTACGACGGTGCCGCGTGCAAACGCGAGCCGATCTACAAGTGCACAATGCGTCGTTGATTCAACACGTTGTGGGCTTGTAGATTAGCTGTGTCTGCCACACGACACCGTCATACAGCGAAGAATACATCAGCTGCTTCGCTGCCTGCCTGCCTGTCACACAGACGTCACACTGACCGCAGCGCAGACACACACAGTTGCCTTGGAGTCGGGAGGCTTTTGACTTGCAGTTGCTCGGTATTAGAAAGCACACAAGTTTACTCACACAATGTTAACAGGTCAAGCTGAAACGGGCGATTCATTTGGTAGTGAAGGCAGTTTACAACGAGACTTGACCACCGAAAATGCGATGTAAAAACTATGCATGGATTCTTGTCCCTCACGGTAAAACTCCCTCCGTGTCACATTTCTCTTGTAGCCTACCTTAACTCTTTCAGTGCCAAGAGTATTTTCATAAAGTACTCCCCCAGTGCCAGCAATTTGCGGTTTTTTTAATTTTGTAATTTTGTAATTTTTCATTCAAATAAATGATCTGATTGGGTGTTTAAACCCATAATACAGTTCTACCAGTAGAGAGCAACAAATCGACACATTGATGACCTCGCTGGCTCACTCACCCCCTCCCAAACAGGCTCACGTCACATCCGGTCATAACCGGATGTTGACATTTTCGACAATCGTTGATCGGGCTAAATTACGATGCGATACACGACTACGATGACTGATCGTCACCCAGACCAAAGAGAGTAGACGTGGACCTCTCCGTTCGCTTTTTATACCGTGTGAAAAACCGTGACTTTCCCTATTCTGGCCGAAAATGACCGCGGGAAAAAAATGAGAACCGGAAACGGAATCTGCGTCATGAAACCGGAACCCAATGAGTCTGAAGGAGTCAGGAAGCGAAAGTGATGATGAAAAATAAACAGTATAGCTACACAGTCAAAAGTAAAAACTCGGGATTTCTCGTGCTGGCACGGAGGGTACTCGGGAAAAACTCGGGATATCTCGGGGCGTGGCACTGAGAGAGTTAATTTGGAAACAAATACATTGGTTTGATTATAATTTCCTGTTTCATGTCGAGGTAAAGATTATTCCAAATTCCATCACAGCACAATTGGAGCGATGCAAGATGCAAGATTTCTCAGCACCAACCGTGGCCGGCGGAGAAAGAAATAGACTTTGGCTGTGTTTTCATTACGTTTTACTGCATACAATATTTTATATTAAAAATAATACACATTCGACATTCGATAGGTTCGAATGAAAAAAACCCCGAAATAATACACATTCGACGTTCCGATAGGTTCGAATGAATCAAACCCACGTGGGTTTTTAACTGATTGACTGCCAATCGCGTAGATCTACGCAAACCTATTTAAAGCCGCCACGTGCCAGTCGCGTAGATCTACGTGAACGTAAAAAAAAATATATATATATATATATTTTTTTTTTTACTCAAAGACCAAGGAGATATGATTTTTCGAAGATCTAGACTCCTATCCACTTCCTTGTTAACTTAAAAATTCTGTATCTCGGCTCCTGAGTACTTTTTTTTTTCAATGAAAAATCTCTGGCACTGGCCAGAAATAGCCAGAAATACTTCTGGCAGTTAATGGGTTGATTATTTTTGGCGAATTCTGGCAGCCCTAATATATATATATATTTTTTTAGATGCACCTATAATTCATAATGAAAGTTTTTCCTTATGCTTTATCATATGACCCATCATGTGAATTTGATCCCAAGCTGATGTGTAAGCCTACAACAGGGTGTAAAATAAACCCATGAACTGTGTCTGGTAGGTTAGTCTACTGCAGTGGTTCTCAAAGTGGGGTCCCGGGACCCCCAGGGGTCCTTGGGGGTATTATGATATAGTTAGTAACCAAATGGACCCTTACAGGTCTCCATTTGTTACTTGTTATGGGGGTCTGCAGCCTAGTGCATACCATAACCACTGATCTACTGTACTGTAGGGGTAACCAGACATTCAATCTTCTTGTCTATTCTATAAACCTAGTTGGTTTGTATAAGTGAACATGTTGATGGTGTGGACAGGGTCTTCTGTCCTCAGCCAAGCAGACAGATCCCTCAAAACGTAGGTAAAATACTGCTGAACGCTACAATAATCTGGACCACATTTAGTTCAACAGACAGGAACTACAGTTAGTTAATGTTATAATGTTTACACATTGGCTGCCAAAGACGCATATCTGCGTTCTATTTAATTTCTCGCCTGGCTGCCAAAGACGCAGATCTGCGTTCTATTAAAAAAAAAAAAAAAAAAAAAAAAAGATTTTTTTTTTTCTTTTTTTTTTTTTCGTTTTTTTCTTATTTTTAGACCCAAAGACCAAGGAGATATGATATATCAAAGATTTAAACTCCTATCCACTTCATTGTTAATTTAAAACTTAAAAAATCTGTATCTTGGCTCCTGAGAAAAAAAATTTTCAATGAAAAATCGCTGGCAGTCTACAGCTAAAAATCTGAAATAATTCTGGCAGGAAATGAGTTAATAACATGAACCCTAGCCTTCCTACTCTAGGCATGTCATAATAGAGCACCGAAGTCTGACGTCACTGCCAGTGGAGGGCCAGTAGAGGAACGCTGTTCCAGGGTTCGTGGCTTTATTTTTTGTGTTGAAATCCCCATTTGGGAATCTTAGATCACGTCATATAAGAACTGTGTTCCAAACATAAACACACTACCCTGGCGTTTCTGTCAGAGGGGTGGCTCTGCATCGTTTATGATATTCATTCATATTTGATACAGCCTGTTTCTGGTGAAAATGGAATTAATTCTGCCTTAAAAGTCTTAAGAACTACTACTTCCGGGTCTGACATCACTGTCGTCACAACAGCCGCGTTCATGGGAAATGTAGTCTTTGGGTTGTTTGACTCGTTTCTAGTGTTTATATTGTGTTACTCTTTGGGTAATGTGTAATGTGTACTTTTACACCTTCAGTCGATGCTTCATATCCATATGAGTAAAAACGCCAGGGTGGTGTGTTTATTTTTGGAACACAGTTCTTATATGAAGCGATCTAAGATTCCCCAATGAGGATATCAATACAAAAAGTAAAGCCATGAACCTGCGGAATGCGCCCTCTACTGGCAGTGACGTCAGGACTTCGGTAATCTATAGGTGAACATAGGTAAAAAAAAAAAAAATAGGCAAACAGTCGCTATATATTTTCGAAAATTTCAGATCTACAAGCTCACAACACATAGCAAAGTTACGCTTGTCACTTGTGGATGTACTGCAGTGGTTCTCAACCTTTTCGGGATCAAGGCCCACTTGAAAATCTCAAAAGAGCCCACCCATCTGATGGTTGGGCGGTGTGCATTTTCAGAGCACTTTTATTTTAGTACGGTAGATGTACCATTTGTTTCCTAAATGCAGTCCAGATGCTGCTGCAGTGTGCTGAAGCCTCTGTTAGCCAGCCTAGCAAGAAGCAAGCATGTAGCGCTGTGCTTGTTTTTCCAGCATTAAACTGGGCCTTGAGAATGACTGCTGGTTGTCATTCTAGCTGTGCAGTTTACACGTAGCACACCAGGTGAAGGAAGGCAATGAACTAACTACTGTACTACTACAGTATATAAAAGGAGTAGTCAGAGAGTAAAGACCCAGTTAACTAACTGGTAGAATACTAGATTAGCAGTAGGCCGAGGGTAGAGGACCAGTTAAGTTAATTAGGCAAATATAAAATAAGCCACAGTCTGAGTAGAGACCAGTAGAATAGAAACATATTTGTGGTGAGCGTACTCACCACTGAGTTGGTTAGATTTCTGCTCCACGTTCGCCTCAGCCTGGAAAACACACAAACATTTACAATTTAAGAGCAGGGGTCTTTTCAGGCCAAGGACCCCCTAGCTAAGAGAGAGAGATGAAGCAGGGACCCCCACTACATAATGAATACAATTGTGTCACAGATTAAACTTTTTCATACATTTCATAAATAGATAGATAGATAGATAGCGTCATAGACTTATTTGACAGCACTATCTATCACCAGTGTTGTGTGTCCCGTTAACTCTTTGACTGCCAGAGTATTTTCATAATGTACTCACCCAGTGCCAAGCAATTTTCAAGCGATTTTTGTGTTTATAGTAGTTTTAAAGTTGTCATAAAAGTTTAGATCCATATTTATCGATCGATTCACTGTGTGTTTCCGGAGCAGGAGTCTCTGACTATTGCTCCAGATGCAAAACATTGCATCCGGAGCTAGTGTCCCCTTCGCTACAGGCCGTTGGAAACACGCGTCTCCTCGGAAAAATGGACAAAAAAAAAATATACATACAGGCGAAAGAAAAAAAAACTACACACATGGAGTCGTCGGGAACGGAATGACGTTATATCAATTATTTCCGTATCCGTTTGTGCTACAGTTTTACTGCTCCCTTCGGATTCAAGATTAGGCCGTGATCTTCTCTAAAATAACAATAATTACAAACGCGCGTCTAACGCGTCGACGGCCAAGTGGACAAAGTAGCAATTGACTCGATAACGCGTCGACGGCAGTCAAAGAGTTAATGTGTTTAACCACTTAAGCCCTCAATATTTAATCAACTTGACCTTTGGCTCTGTACTTAGTCTGCTCTTTTTTCCCCTCTACACAAATATGTTTGCCGAATGTTCCCCCCAGAATAGGAATGCTAGGATTGACCAAAAAAAAGAACCCTTGAAGACCCACGATTCAGAGTGTGTGAAGACGTTTTGTTCTGTTGAGAACAAGAGCCACCGTTTAACCCATTCAATACGGGAACGCATCTGTGTCACTTTAGATGTCTTTGGCTATTAAAAAAATAGCAGATCTACAAGCTCATACTTACAAGCTTGTAGATCTGCTATTTTAGAAAAATCGTGAAACATTTGTAACTCAAATCATTGCTTTGGGGGGGGGGGGGTCCCTGGAACAAAATATTTTGAGATGGGGGTCCACGACCAATTTTGGGGGTCCTTGACATGAAAACGTTTTTTTTATTTAGAAGAGATTTGTCAAATGTTTGACAAATGAACATTTGACAAATGACAAATGTTCGGTTTAAAAAAACATATTCAAAGATTTGCACACATTTTCCAAGATTTAAAAAAAAAATTGCAGATCTACAAGCTCATAGTGCGGCACTCGGTGCCGCACTATGAGCTTGTAGATCTGCCATTTTTGAATAGCCAAAGAAATCTAATGTGACACCAATGCGTTCCCGGTCTTAACCCATTGATACCTGGAACGCATCTGTGTCACTTTAGATTTCTTTGGCTATTCAAAAATAGCAGATATACAAGCTCATAGCGCGGCACCGAGTGCCGCGCTATGAGCTTGTAGATCTGCTATTTTTGAAAAATCGAGGAAAAAAAAATTGGGTTTTTCTTTCAAAATTTTTTTTAGGATTTAGAAGACATTTCTAGAATCTTCTCAGGTCTTAATGGGTTAATGGGTTAAGCTCACAAGACTCTCGGCGAACTCCGAGAAAAGAAACTCAGAGAAAAGAAACTGGAGACCCAATACACAGAAAGATGTGGAAACACTGTTGTATGTATGTGATCTCTGTGACATGCACATTGAGACCACTAAGGGGCAGCAGAGTGTTTCTATAGTGACTTCTCTTCCTCACCTGTTCAGCTCTTTCATCGCGCCCCTCGGCGGCTGACTCCGCCCCTCCGGCTGTGACGTCAGAGACTCCGTTGGTGCTGGTTGGTCCGTCGGTCTCCGTGGCGCCGGCGCCCTGGTTGTCCTGGGCGACCGTGTGTCTCTGCACTAGTTCCTGGTCATAGCGCTCCTGCAGGGCTGGAGGACAATTATCGGGATATCAATCAATCATAGATTTATTGGCCGACTAGAAATGACAGATTCTGGATATGGTGAGTGAATGTAAGGGTCTGTGTCCACTAGGGATGGGCAATATTATCGATATCACGATATATCGCGATATTTTATTTCGCGATACTGTATCGCTGTATCGCGAAAAAAAAAAAAAAAAAAACCTTTTTTTTTATATATATCGCAATATATTGCAATATATCACAATATATCGCAATATATCGCAATATATCCCAATATCGTGATACGACCCAAGTATCGTGATGCGTATCGCAATATAATCGTATCGTGATACGTATCGTATCGTGAGATTGTTGCCAATACCCATCCCTACTCCACTGTCCACAGAGAACGCCTTTTGGACGCTGAGGAGTGCTTTGGGTATCATGTCCATAGCTCTCGCACACAGCGTGATGCCTGCACTGTTCCAACCGATCAACCATTGAGGTGCTCACGGCTCAAACATCCTGTCATCTGCGTTATCAGTACAAATAGCTCAGCTCATACATGGGCAACTGGCGGCCCGGGGGCCACATGCGGCCCCCACCTTCACTCAATGCGGCCCACAGGTTAATATCGGATTAGTGATATATTATTGATTTCAGCTGTTATGATTCCAAACATGCAAACATGACCCGCTTTAATTACTTCAGTCTATATTAGTAGCTTAATGACTAGTATTAAAATTCTATTGTCTTTTTTATGTCCAATGTATTTGTATTTAAGTTCATAAAGTATAACTAAATGCATTTGAATTGAAATTAAATAAAAATTTTACTTTTCAGGATTCCAATTCTAAAATAGCATAAAAGAACTCTACCAAAACTAATCCAATAATTTTTTTTTTTTAAATAGCAGATCTACAAGCTCAAAACGCGTCACGCTGCGACACGTTTTGAGCTTGTAGATCGGCTATTTTTGCTATTTTACTTACTTTTGTGTGACAGAATGGCGAAAAAAGTTAAAATACGGTGTAATGTGTCCCTCTGGAGTGAGTGTGGAAATATAGTGGCCCTCTACATCAACAAAGTTGCATCACCCCTGTTATATACAGTACATACAGAGTTCAATTGCTGGGAAACTTGCACTTATACACACACACACTCCCAGTAGGCCATGGAAGAATCTACAGTAAAACCCAAAAATGTCAAATCAGCATTTTTTCCCTCTGGATTCCTTGGATCATGACACTACTCCTCATAGAGGCCCTGGCTAGCTCTGGTCCATAGTGCTAGGAGTTCTCCATTTAATCAGGGAACGCATCTGTGTCACTTCAAGATTTCTTTGGCTATTCAAAAATAGCTACAAGCTCATAGCGCAGCACCGAGTGCTGCGCTATGAGCTTGTAGATCTGCTATTTTAGAAAAATCTTGAAAATGTGTGCAAATCTTTGAATATATATTTTCTACAAAATGTCTTCTAAAAAATCCTAACAGTTTTTTGAAAAAACTTGTGTTGCTATAATATCAGTGGTTCTCAAACGTTTTCATGTCAAGGACCCCCAAAATGATTTGTATTTTCCCCCGGCCCCCCATGTCAAAATATTTTGTTCCAGGGACCCCCAGAAATACAGATTTGAGTTACAAATGTTTGCTTTAAAAAAATATATATACAAAGATTAGCAAACATTTTCATGATTTTTTAAAAAGTAGCAGATCTAAAAGCTATGAGCTTCTTCTGCTATTTGCTATTTTTGAATAGCTAAAGAAATCTAAAATGACAGAGATAGGTTCCCGGATTGAAAGGGTTAATGCTATTCGACTCTTCAGGCATTTTTTTTCTATTCCGCCAGTAGCGCAGTCTCTCAACTTTAGTAAAACCTTGAACCTTGAACCTGTCCAGAGCAATCTTATCTTTTATTGTTTATCATCATCCTATTAAATATTAACCAACTTCACCCTACTCACAGTGTATAGTTTCACACTTTGCACTCTGACTGCCACTCTATCCCGGTGATACTTCAAGTTCGCTCTTTTCGGTTTTTGGATTGTATCTTTGAAAGAAAAGCATTTGTTTCCTACTGAACAATACAGAAGTTGAAGGATTATCAGCGGTACGTTGAAGTGGAATGTGAATCGGTGAGTCTTGCTATCTAAAGATACTTTGCAATCCAACGGAGATGGCAGAGAAACTCGCTCTGGTTGACAGTTTCCTGAGTTGCCACGTCTGTTCTGAGACTTTTAGAAATCCTGTGACTCTAATCTGCAATCACAGCTTCTGTTGTGAATGTTTGATAAACTTCTGGGATCAAGCTAAAAACAAGAACTGTCCCATTTGCAAGAGAAAAAATTCAAAGGATGTAATTATTAACTTTACACTGAAGGCATTAGCTGACTCTTACGCTGAAAGACTGAAAACTGCGTCAGCTGAGGAGGAAGTCAAGGTGTTGAGTTGTGAACATCCAGAGGAGCATCAACTGTTCTGTGAGGAAGAACAGAGAGCTGTGTGTCGTATCTGTGACTCCTCTCACTACCCTGGTCACAAGCTGGTTCCTATAGAACAAGCAGTCAACAACCTGAAGGACCAACTGAAGTCTGACCTCAGGACTCTAAAGGACAAGAGGACCAAATACAAACACTGTAAAACTAGGTATAATAATGAAGTGGTTCCACACAACAAGAAGCAGGTTTTGGCCACAGAGAAGCAGATCAGAGCAGAGTTTAAAAAGCTCCACCAGATCCTGACAGAGGAAGAGGAGGCCAGACTGGCAGCTCTGAGGGAGGAAGAGGAGAAGAAGGAGAAGACTGTCAGCAGAGAGATGGAGATCATCCAGGAGCGGATCTCCTCTCTCTCAGACAGCATCTCTGCTGTAGAACAAGAGCTGCAGAAACACAATGTGTCATTTCTCAGCAGTTATAAACACACTCAGACCTGCGCCAGAGTCCAGTGTACACTGTCAGATCCACAGCTGGACTCAGGAGCTCTGATAGACGTGGCCAAACACCTGGGAAACCTGAGCTTCACAGTCTGGGAGAAGATGAAGGAGAGGGTCAAGTTCACTCCTGTTATTCTGGACCCAAACACAGCATCCAAGTCCCTCTGTCTGTCTGAAGACCTGACCAGTGTGAGACGTGCAGACACAATGCAGCAGCTTCCTGACAACCCAGAGAGGTTCAGAGGTGTTGCCATGGTTCTGGGTTCAGAGGGTTTCAGTTCAGGAAAACACAGCTGGGAGGTGGAGGTTGGAGACCATCCTCACTGGATTATAGGTTTGGCTAAAGAATATGTTTACAGGAAGGGAAAGACATATGTCACATCAGAATATGGATTCTGGTGTTTAAATCAGGAGAATGGTGTCTATACTAATGGGTATGGTAAAACCATCCCACTGCAGATGAATCCTGAGAGGATCAGAGTTCAGCTGGACTATAAAGGGGGGGAGGTGTCCTTCTACGACCCTGCAGACCCTAAAGACATGACTCTCATCTACACTCATAAAGACACTTTCACTGACAAACTCTACCCATTTTTATCTGTTGGACAGGCTGGTGATGCTGAAACCATTGATATCAAAATCTGTCAAGTACCAGAGAAATACTCAAGTCTTCTACTTGAGTAAAAGTACAAATACCACAATGTTGGAATACTCGGTTAGTAAAAGTCCTGCACTCAAAAGCTTACTTAAGTGAAAGTACAAAACTATAAGGATGAAAATGTACTTAAAGCAGCAAAAGTAAAAGTAATCATTATGCTTAGATATGAGTTTCACAATATTAAATATAACTTTATTTGTATTGAACAGTATTGTTCATTGTCGGTTCATTGTTTATGTCAAATGAAATGTAAAAGAGTCCTGTATGTCCATATGGGCGGGGCTTCCTAGGAAGGACGACACTTAAAGGGATATTTCACTTTCAAATAAAATAAATATTAAAAATAAATATTTTTTAAAAATGAAAAAAGTTATGGCAAAATCACGGCCCCCTCACACATTGGTAGGACACTCTAATGCGTGAGGGGGCCGTGATTTTTCCATAATTTTTTTCATTTATTTTTTATATATGTTTTGAATGTTTATTTTATTTGAAAGTGAAATATCCCTTTAAATAATAAAATAAAAATAATAATGTACAGCAATTATTGACGCTTTAATCACTAATCACATCTACTAGCTCATTGCGTCGCGTTTTGAGCTTGTAGATCAGTTATTGTTGCTATTCATCGCATGATGAAGTATATAAGGCTTAAGCTGTTAACCCATTAAGACCTGAGGCGATTCTTTAAAAAAATCTAAATCCTAACAGTTTAAAAAAGATTTTTCAAAAATAGCAGATCTACAAGCTCGTAGCGCGGGCACTCGGTGCCGCGCTATGAGCTTGTAGATCTGCTATTTTTGAATAGCCAAAGACATCTAAAGTTGCACAGATGCGTTCCAGGTATCAATGGGTTAATGTGTAGTTAATGATAAAGGAGGGTCTTATTTTAAATACTATATATACTGTGACCCCTCTCAATCTGCAAAGTTATGTGTTACTTCTTACCTTTAATGATGTTATATTAACACTGAAACATGTCATTCATCTATCATTGTCATCATTAGTTCTCATTGGAACACTGGCTTTAGTGTGGAGACTTTTATTTGAAATAAAGTTTTAATCATGTAAATATTGTATTCTATTCTTCTGTACTGTGTATATATATACTTGTGAGGTCACATTTTACTTCATCATACTAACTAGAGTGTTGCACAAAAGTAGTGAAAATAGCAGATCTACAAGCTCTGCTATTTTCACTATTTCTGAAAAATATTATTCCATTTCCCCAAAAGGTAACTGTTTGGAGACACAATGTTTCCATCCGCAACAACAATGTGACATTTATTCAAATGTTAAACTGTAAAATAATTGTTAAAGAATTATATTTTTTGGTTAAAACAAAAACAAATGTCTATCTATATTATGATAGTAAGCATTGCTATATATGATGGTGATACAGTGTAGATTGGGACCCCCAATAAACCTAAATGGTTGAGTCCCAGACCACATGAACCCTAGCATCCCTATTCTGTGGGAAACATTAGCCAAAAAATTGCCACATTTTTTTTTTGAAATATTTAATAATTTTATAGATAAAAATAGCAGAAATAGCTGATCGACAAGCTTACAACGCGTCACAAAGTGACGCGTTGTAAGCTTGTAGATCTGCTATTTCTGCTTTTTTAATGTTTTTTATGTTGTGAAAATGTTTCAACATGGAAACGATTATGACGATTATGCAAAAATAATTGCGATTAACTCAAATAATTGCGATTAACTCAAATAATTGCGATTGGACGATTAAGTAATAATTGTGACAGGCCTAGTTGTAGTAACGATTCAGCGTCACATTGTAGATTATCAGGTTGTCACAAGAGTTGAACTGTTTCCAGCTTGAAGCGCCCAAGGCGCTGCACCAAAAACTAAAACGGCAGGTGTCGAGAGCACAGAAGCGCGATTGTCGGCGCTGGCATGGATGGCAGACTGGTGCTTCCAAGTCAAAAGGCTTTCTCCCTTACTTTTTCCATCAACCTTTAATCAATGGGAGCCAGTGGCACATGCATAATCATATCACACACACACACACACACACACACAGAGTCGGTCCCCTACCTGCCATTTTCTTCTGCAGGGCGGAGTTTTCGGCTTGGAGGCGGAGCAATTCTCCATCCACAGGGCTGGAGGCGGGGACAGGGGCAGGGCTACTTGCTGAGGCCCCTCCCCCTTCCTTCAGTCCCTGGTTCTCCTGTTCCAGCTGTTCTATCTGAGTACATAACTGGAACAAACCATAGAACACATACAGATTTGAAACAGATTCTTAAAAAAGGGCGTTTGCTAACAAGTGGATCGAAATGAAACAAGAGAAGTTGTCAGGGACATTAAACGTCATCACGCCAAACACAAAAGCACATGCGACCATGGTGTAGTTCGTTCATGGCACGATAACGTTGGCTTTTTACTTCTGCCGATTGCATTTAAGTGACAAAAATCATAAAATGGGTGTTAATTTGCTAAGATTATCTAGTGGAACAAATCATCATGAACTTTTATTTGCCACAGAGCCTATTTTCAGCAATAATAAAAAATCTTATCAGCCCCAGCACTGATATGACTCATCACCTCACTGGGTCCACCCGGGGCAAATACACATATGATACATTATATCACTGGTTCTTAACGTGGAAGGTTACATTTTACATTTTGGTCTCAAGGATACAAATCTTATCAAATTAGGCGTCCTTGAAATAAATAAAAAAAGGTTGAGAATGCCTACATTATGTGATAATATAAATGAACAGTAACATTAAAGGAATATTGCAGTGTACCTTGGATAGTTCTTGCATCAGAGTGCTGTTCTGTAACCTGAAGTCATCTTCCTGACTGTGGAGTTTACTCTGTAGCATCTCATTCTCAGTCAGCAAGGCCTCCACTTCCTGTTATATATGAACAATAATACATTATATTCATAAGAATAAATACACTGTTCTAAACACATAATATTCATAACCATAACAACACTTTTATAAACACATTATATTCATAACAATAACAACATTAACATCTCATTCTCAGAGAGCAACAGAAAAGGCCCCAAAAGGCATAATGTTAATTGTAAGAACCCAGAGACAGGCCAAAAGAGAGACTATTGTTTTTGTCAATATGATAAACATGGCTGTTTCTATAGATTATGATGAATGCAGTGAAATGCACGTCAACATCATGACAGTGTGCCTTTAACAGCTTACGGCCAGCAGAGGGTGCTGTTTACTAAATAATAATAAAGCTAACAGCTGTAACCATGGTAAGCAGACTCACACACACACACACACACACACACACACACACACACACACACACACACACACTCACCTGAGCTTTCTTACTCTTATTCAGTGCCTGCAGACAGAAAAGTTAAAAATTATTATATAAAAAAAAGAAATCATAAATATTTTTGAGCAAAATACTACATCGTTTATTATGTGTGTTGTTGTTATGGGAGATGTGTGTAGTTTATTATATGTTGTTATGGGAGATGTAGTTTATTATATGTTGTTATGGGAGATGTGTGTAGTTTATTATATGTTGTTATGGGAGATGTGTGTAGTTTATTATATGTTGTTATGGGAGATGTAGTTTATTATATGTTGTTATAGGAGATGTAGTTTATTATATGTTATGGGAGATGTGTGTAGTTTATTATATGTTGTTATGGGAGATGTGTGTAGTTTATTATATGTTGTTAAGGGAGATGTGTGTAGTTTATTATATGTTGTTATGGGAGATGTAGTTTATTATATGTTGTTATAGGAGATGTAGTTTATTATATGTTGTTATAGGAGATGTAGTTTATTATATGTTGTTATGGGAGATGTAGTTTATTATATGTTGTTATGGGAGATGTGTGTAGTTTATTATATGTTGTTATGGGAGATGTAGTTTATTATATGTTGTTATAGGAGATGTAGTTTATTATATGTTGTTATAGGAGATGTAGTTTATTATATGTTGTTATGGGAGATGTGTGTAGTTTATTATATGTTGTTATGGGAGATGTAGTTTATTATATGTTGTTATGGGAGATGTAGTTTATTATATGTTGTTATGGGAGATGTAGTTTATTATATGTTGTTATGGGAGATGTAGTTTATTATATGTTGTTATAGGAGATGTAGTTTATTATATGTTGTTATAGGAGATGTAGTTTATTATATGTTGTTATGGGAGATGTGTGTAGTTTATTATATGTTGTTATGGGAGATGTAGTTTATTATATGTTGTTATAGGATATGTAGTTTATTATATGTTGTTATGGGAGATGTAGTTTATTATATGTTGTTATGGGAGATGTGTGTAGTTTATTATATGTTGTTATGGGAGATGTGTGTAGTTTATTATATGTTGTTATGGGAGATGTAGTTTATTATATGTTGTTATAGGAGATGTAGTTTATTATATGTTATGGGAGATGTGTGTAGTTTATTATATGTTGTTATGGGAGATGTGTGTAGTTTATTATATGTTGTTAAGGGAGATGTGTGTAGTTTATTATATGTTGTTATGGGAGATGTGTGTAGTTTATTATATGTTGTTATAGGAGATGTAGTTTATTATATGTTGTTATGGGAGATGTAGTTTATTATATGTTGTTATAGGAGATGTAGTTTATTATATGTTGTTATAGGAGATGTAGTTTATTATATGTTGTTATGGGAGATGTAGTTTATTATATGTTGTTATGGGAGATGTGTGTAGTTTATTATATGTTGTTATGGGAGATGTAGTTTATTATATGTTGTTATAGGAGATGTAGTTTATTATATGTTGTTATAGGAGATGTAGTTTATTATATGTTGTTATGGGAGATGTGTGTAGTTTATTATATGTTGTTATGGGAGATGTAGTTTATTATATGTTGTTATGGGAGATGTAGTTTATTATATGTTGTTATAGGAGATGTAGTTTATTATATGTTGTTATGGGAGATGTAGTTTATTATATGTTGTTATAGGAGATGTAGTTTATTATATGTTGTTATAGGAGATGTAGTTTATTATATGTTGTTATGGGAGATGTGTGTAGTTTATTATATGTTGTTATGGGAGATGTAGTTTATTATATGTTGTTATAGGATATGTAGTTTATTATATGTTGTTATAGGAGACGTAGTTTATTATATGTTGTTATGGGAGATGTGTGTAGTTTATTATATGTTGTTATGCGTTCCAAACCTTCTGCGCTTTGACAAAGTCTCTTTCCAGAACAATATTCTTCTGACGAACGGCATTGAGCTCTACAAGACAGATAGAAAAGCTTAATAGACATAACTGGTATATAAAGGTATATAATGGTAACTATTTCTACAAAGTAACTAGTCAAACTTTAATAAAAAGAGGTACCTGCTGTATTCTTCCTCAGGTCATCAGACAGCTGGTAATTCTGTGTTCTTAACTCCAACAGCTGGGCCTGGACACACACACACACACACACACACACACAAAAACACACGTTTGTATTAGGACTTGTGAGGACATTAACACAGATGACATTTCATAAATGCATTCATTCATTATACATTTTTGACATTTTTAACTGTAAGCCTAGAGCCAAAAAATAATAATTCAAAGATTTGCACAAATGTTCAAGATTTTTCAAAAACGGCAGATCTACAAGCTCATAGTGCTCGGTGCCGCACTATGAGCTTGTAGATCTGCTATTTCTAAATAGCCAAAGAAATCTAAAATGACACAGATGTGTATTGAATGGCTTAATGGGTTAAATGTCTGACACGTCCAAAATGGTCTTTTATTTCGTTAAATTATTGATTACCAATTATTTGTTATAATTGATTAAATCGATTTATTTCACACAAACTCAAGCATAGAATGAAAATATAATCATGAATTTGATGTCTATTCTTATTGTATTATTCAGAGACAGACAAAGAGACAGAGTCCTGTGCTGAGCTCATCCAGGGGACATTCACACCAGCAGACAGTGTCAGGTGTCTTTCTACAAGGAGACACCACAGCAGCACTGCTCTCAGATCAGTTACATATCGACGGTAAAAGCTGTGATCTCTTTACCCATTTTAAGATGTCTTTGGCTATTCAAAAATAGAAGATCTACAAGCTCATAGCGCGGCACCGAGTGCCGCGCTATGAGCTTGTAGATCTGCTATTTTTGAACATTTGTGCAAGTCTTGGAATATATATTCTTTAAAGCGAACATTTGTCAAATATTTAGTTCCAGGGACATCCAGGAGCAAAGATTTGAGTTACAAACGTCCGCAAAAAAAATAATAACCGAATATTTGCACACATTTTCATAATTTTTCAAAAATAGCAGATCTACAAGCTCATAGCCAAAGAAATCTAAAATGACAGAGATGCGTTCGTGGATTGAATGACTTTCATGTCTTACTGGGATTTGAACCCAGGTGGATAAATGTCTACTGCTCTTTGAAGAGGGAATCCCTGCTTGGCCAGGGGGGCGACCATACTGTAGCTGAATGGTTAGCGGACGGTCCATGCTCTATTGCGTATTTTGATCGCGATTTTATATATTTTTTATAAGACATATCTGGCTTTCCTAATGACCAGAAAATGTCCACGGTGTTTTTTGTCCCAAATGGGCCGCCGTAGTGCAGTGGTGGAAAAAGTACTCAAATTCTCTACTTAAGTAAAAGTACCAATACTGCAATATAAAAATACTCTGTTACAAGTAAAAGTCCAGAATTCAAAATGTACTTGAATAAAAGTACAAAAGTATTGGCATCAAAATGTACTTAAAGTACCAAAAGTAAAAGTACTAAATATTTGAAAATAGCAGATCTACAAGCTCACAACGCGTCGCGATGCGACGCGTTGTGAGCTTGTTGATCGGCTATTTTCAAATAGCCTAGGTATAAAATAGGGCTAAAGTGGTTTAATGTATGTTTCATAATATCATCATTTATATCTGAAAAGTAACTAAAGTTTTCAAATAATTGTAATGGAGTAAAAGTACAATATTTGCCTCTGAGATGTAGTGGAGTAGAAGTAAAAGTATTGGAAATTGGAAATACTCAAGTAAAGTACAAATACCTCAAAATTGTACTTAATTACAGTACTTGAGTAAATGTACTTAGTTACTTTACACCACTGCCGTAGTGTTTACATCAGTGATCACGGGCAAAAACTCGGCTTGCGAGACTTCCGGAGTGGCGCATCTCACACAAACACCGTGGACGGTTTTCTGTCATTAGGAAAGTCAGATATGAAAAAAAATATATATATATATATAAAAAAATCGCGATCAAAATATGCGATCTAGAGCATGGACCGTCCGCTTGGGTTTTTAGCTGCGGTGGACTCGGGATGAAGTTTGTTCTACTGAACCACTCGTCCTAGGATATAGTAATATCGTAATAAAAAGGTAAGAAAAACTAGGTCAGAAATTCTCCTTTAATAGGATGGGTAAAATGCAGAGGACAAATTTCACGTACGAGCAAATATATATATATATACAGTGACAAAAAAAACACCCCAAGGAGTGGGGACCAAACCATTTATAAAGATTATAATGTGGAAATGTGCTCATGAGCTTCAGGCAGGGGGATGGTGTCACCCAGTAGGTGTCCTACCAGACACCAGTGTCTAAATGTCTCAATGGAAGACTAGAGAGACAAACCTCTGAGTGTTAAAAAGGATCATAACGTGAGAGACCATGCTGCTGGATGAGTTTGTTAAAAATATAATAACAGTGCAACCTCCATTATATGGACATGGTTCAGGTTTATAAAATGAGAGAATTCATCGCAAACGATAATCTGGAAATGATGTCTGACGACAGTGGCCTTAACGGGTGGCAACACAAGTTTTCAGCTTTTCTGTTACAGTACCTCTAGCCTCGGAAACCCAGGCTTTTTTTTTTGTTACAAAAGAAAAAAAGCCTGGGGGAGCGATGTAGGAACGATGGTCTTGGACCTTGTTATCTCCTAACCAATCAGAGTGCAGAGGGGCGTCGCTCTAAATTTGGTGACGTCAGCGTGCTCCGTGCACAGGCCGAGGGGGGGAGGGGAGGGGAGGCGGGGACATAGATTGGTGAAGCAATAGGAAGCCACGCACAAATCCAGGCGGCTGTGTTTGGGTCCGCCCTTCAAGACCATGGATTGAGCTCGTAGCCTCAGGCTACAGTACCTCAAACTTAACCCATTAAGACCTGAGGTTCCGATTCTACATAATGTCTTCTAAATCCCAAAAAAAATTTTAAAGAATGTTGCTATATCAGTGGTTCGCAAACTTTTTCATGTCAAGGACCCCAAAATGTATATTATGTATTTGGCCTCGGACCCCCATCTCAAAATAGGTTGTTCCAGGGACCCCCAGAAGCGAAGATTTGAGTTACAAATGTTCGCTTTAAAAATATACATATTTAAAGATTTGCACACATTTTCTCGATTTTTCAAAAATAGCAGATCTACAAGCTCACCTCTATGAGGTTGTATATCTGCTATTTTTGAATAGCCAAAGTGTAAAATAATGCTTTTTAGCTCAAATCTAAAAATGACACGACACGATGTGTTCAGTGGAATAGGAGGAAAGCGAAAACTAAATGCATCCACTGCAGTGTTGATTTTGTCGAAAAACTATGATGAAAATGATCGTGGACTACCTTTTTTCACTGATGAAAACTAAATAAAAACTAAGCTACGATGACTAAAACTAAGACTAAATATACTGACAATTTCGTCAACAAATAAAAACTAGACTTGAAATGTTAGTGAGGGACGAGTGGAGAAGAGATCCAGTAGAACTAAAAGACACGTCATCACGGGTGCGCGTGGGCACCCGAAATAGTTGATCTACAAGCTCACGACGTGTCGCAACGCGACTTACTCACTGACTCATAACCAGAGGGTGACTGAAAAGAGGACTATATCTCAGGTGCTTAAAGCTGATAATAAGGAAACCCGGAACCTTTGCACTAACATGGCAAGAGAGAGATTGGATGTTTTTTAATCAGTGAGCAAGACACTCTGAAGAAATTAGAAGAAATTATTGATCAATCAGGACGTTGACTCTGTTGAGATAAACAGAAATGTATTACACCAGCTCATGGGAGAAGTACATTAACCCATTAAGACCGGGAACGCATCTGTGCAATTTTTTTAGATTTCTTTGGCTACTAAAAAATAGCACTGCCATTTTTAAAAAATCGTGAAAATGTGTGCAAATCTTTGAATATATATATATTTTTAAAGTGAACATTTGTAACTCAAATCTTTGCTTCTGTGGGGGGGTTCCTATCCTGGAACAACATATTCTCAGATGGGGGTCCACGGCCGAATACATATCATTTTGGGTGGTTCTTCTTGACATGAAAAAGTTTGAGAGCCACTGATATTATAGCAACATACGTTTTTTTCTTAACTCTCTCAGTGCCAAGCCCCGAGTTATCCCGAATTTTTTACTGAATGCCCTCAGTGCCAGAACAAGAAATCCGGATTTTCTTTTTTTTTTAACTTTTTTTTTTAAAAGAAATGCTCAGAACCCAAGATATCAGTTTAGAGAACATATTTGTTTTATTTCATTGGCACTGAGAGAGTTAAGAAAACTATTTTTAGAAGACATTTTTAGAATCCCCCAGAAGCAAAGACGAGTTAAAATTTTCACTTTAAAAAATATATACATTCAAAGATTTGATTTAAAAAAGAAATAGCAGATCTACCAGCTCATAGCACGGCACTCTGTGCCGTGCTATGAGCTGGTAGATCTGCTATTTTTGAATAGCCAAAGAAATCTTAAAATGACACAGATGCGTTCCCGGTCTTAATGTGTTAAAACACTAAGGTGGGTATTTCTCTGGGGGAAAAAGCACAGCGAGCCGAGCATAGCAATAACCAAAGATAAGAGAGGGGCGAGAGCATGTGTCATATAGCACCAAGCTCAAGCTGTGTGCAGTAAATACTGCACAGGGCCTGAGCCATAGCATGGCATGGAGATTCTACACACTATCCAGATTGTCAGAACATTATTGTAAAGGTCAAGTGTTAACAACCTACTTCCACTGATTCCACAGAGGCCACGTGTTTTCCATCTTTTCAATAACACCGTTCTGATTTCAGCTCTAGATGACACAGACATGATCAAAGGACATGACGAGTGCCATCCTCCAGTATTTAACCCATTAACACCGGTCATTTTAAGATTTCTTTGGCTATTCAAAATGAGCAGATCTACAAGCTCATAGCGCGGCACCGAGTGCCACGCTATGAGCTTGTAGATCTGCTATTTCCGCGAATTTCTGCCCGTGGCCAAATACATATAATTTTGGGGGTCCTTGACACACTTATCATAGCAACATAAGTTTTTTTTTTAAACTTATGATTTAGGAGACATTGGTAGAATCCCCAGAAGCAAAGATTTTAGTTACAAATGTTGGCTTTAAAAATATATATTGAAAGATTTGCACAAATATTCATGATTTAAAAGCACTATGAGCTTTTATATCTGCTATTTTTGAATAGACAAAGTAAGATAATGGTTAAAGTGTTTTTAAAATCTAAAATGACAGATGCTTTCCCGGTCTTAGGTTAAGCTAAATGACAAAATACTCTGACCCGTTTACAGCTGACCTGCTGCTAGACATGGCCTTGCTCCTACATCCATGTTTCAAAGCAACATACATACATACAGTACATACATACACGTGGATGACAGGCAAGAATACATCGAGACCAAAGTTGCAACAGAGATAACCACTGCTATAAAAAATACAATAAAACAAAAAAGGTATTTGTAGTGAATCCCCAGGGGAGAGGACTTCTCTGCATTGACCCAGTAGCGTACTGCTCAGAGTGACCACACAGGTTGAGGGTTAAAGATATAGTTCACCCCCAAAATGACTTTTTTCCTATCGCTGCCTACCGGTCCGCTGGTCACCAAATTATTGTCTTAGGAATGCGACAAAAACTAAACAAATATCCATGAATTCAAGTCTCCATGGGGTGAGTCTCCTCGTCTCCTCGGTTCTCTTCCACGATATGGAGACATTGGCGTAACAGCCTCTACTGACTTTGAAAAGCTGTAGTTGGACTGTTTTTATGTGTTTTTTTATTTCTTTTTTATTATTTTATTGCTTTTACTGTGTGATTGTCATGTTTTGCTATATGGACCCTGAGTCTGAAATAAAGATTGAATTGAATTGAATTGAATTGATAGAAAAAAATAAATTTGGGTGAACTATCCCTTTAAGTATCCTGCTCACCTATAATGACATGTCCAGTATAGGGACGCTAGGGTTCAAGGGGTTAACCAGGTGACACGAATGGAGAGGCAGAGGATCGAACCGGGGACCTCCTGAGTCCCTGATGGCCGCTCTACACCTCCTGCCGCCCTGAGGCAGGCAGCAACCTCCACAGTGGAGTGAGTCTCCACTCTGACTACACAACAGACAAGCTGCTGCAGAGCACTGTTGATTTTGACAGCAAATTTTGACTTAGTTTTAGTCATAGTCTTTTGAATAAAATTCCATTTAGTTTTAGTCATATTTTAGTCATCTGAAATGTTTTAGTTTTTGTCTAGTTTTAGCCGACTAAATATCATAAGATTATAGTCGACTAAAACTACAGTTGATTTAGTCGACACAAATGTTGGCGGTGCCTTGATGGCGTCATAATGGCCGATTTTACACTTGGTTGCGCTCTGAAAATAGCAGATCTACAAGCTCACAACGTGTCGCAGCGCGACGCGTTGTGAGCTTGTAGATCTGCTATTTTCAGAGCGCAACACCCAAGCGCAACCAAACATAAAATGACTTGTCTTTTAGTTCTACTGGATCTCTTCTCTACTAGATCCCTCACTAACATTTTAGTCTAGTTTTTATTTGTTGACGAAATTGTCAATATATTCAGTCTTAGTTTTAGTCATCATAGCTTAGTTTTTATTTAGTTTTTATTTAGTTTTGGTCAGTGAAAAAAGGTAGTCGACGAACATTTTTCGTCATAGTTTTAGTCGACGAAATCAACACTGCTGCAGAGATGGCGGCATCAAAGAAAGCAAAGCTAGTCTTTCTCTCTTTTTCAAAAGAAAAAGGCCTTTTCAAAACAACAAATGTTCCAATGACCTGGCCCAGTTGCACTCTCTCTCTCTCCAACAGAGATGCAAGAGAAGTAAAGATCAAGAGCCATCTCCTGCAGGCACTGGAGGGTGATGTGAAGCAGATCCACTATAGACTGGTTGAGGCTGTGCCAAGCACATTTTGCCAAGAGTGACAAGCTTGTCCCAGGAAGTACCCCGGTGGCAAGGCTGGCATTCCTGCCACTTCAGAGAGGACATTCGTTCAGCACTGGTGGCAACATTGTGACTAGAGTCCAGCAGGCCCGCTGGGGCCCGCCCAGGGTTCCGGCCCGGCCCGCCAAAACGGGCCGGGCTAGGGCCGTTTCTGTATTTGAACATCGGGCCTAGGGCCGGGCTCGGGCTCACCGAACATTTTGCGCAGATACTTTCACTCTGGTAACATAATCTGCATCTCCCGAAACCCCGGTATAGTTCATAGTTGTGCAGCAGCACTAGCAGCCCTGGAGGCACGCTGCTAGTACTGTAGTAGTCACGTGATAACAACACACACACACATGTCGCACACACATCAGAAGCCTATACTTTTTCTTCACGGCGCTCGTGACTCAAAATGAGGAGTTTTTGTTTGTGCGTTACGCTCTGGATTGGAACTATTTTTGCAATATTATTCTTCACAGTTTACCTCAAAGAAAGGTAGGCCATAATCTTTTTTTGTTGTTGTTGCTAGCTGGGTGGGTGAGGATCATGACGCTGCTGTCTTAACTTCTTGTGGGTTTATTTTTATCATCATTATATTAGCGAGAGTGCAGCCGGCTGCTGTGCTGGCTGCACGCGGCGCGCACCAGTTCACGCAAAAAAATGATGAGTTAATAATAATAAATAAAGAGGTCTCGGGCTTCGGACACGGACTCGGGCTGTACAATTGCGCCACCTACGGGCCACGGGCCGGGCCGGGCCGGGCTGAAACACCACGGGCCCGGGCCGGGCTAGGGCCCACATTTTCGGCCCGTGCAGGGCTCTAATTGTGACCCGCCACAGATCTGCTCTGAAGAAGCCAGAGACAGTTCATACACGATGTCTTGGCTAATAACTATGTAATAACTGCTATAGGCAATGAGGCTGGCTAGGTGAACCAGCACAAACACAAATGTTGACAGTATTTGTTTTTGCACTAAAAAGGGACTTACTTGCTTATTTTGCCGCGCTATGAGCTTGTAGATCCCTGGCACAAAATATTTGGAGATGGGGGTAGCCAAATACGTATCATTTTGGGGGTCCTTGACATTAAAACGTTTGAGAGCCACTGATATACAGTATAGCCTTCCAGTAAAACACAAGGATCATTATAAAAGGAGGAGATAAGACTGTGATACTGGGACTTTAAGTTAAACGTCATCATATCATAACAACATTTAAGTGTATATGACACCGCAACCTCTGTAATGGTGTAATAAAGTCAGACACCACCCAGTTCACTGCCTCTCATATCATCTAAAGTGGATTCTTGATTATGGCCAGCACCCTCCATTTAGTTCTACTTACACACCATAAAGTACACCACACGTGTAGCTTTTTATCACAAACACAGCTTTCCTGCTGTCTGTCTCTCCTACACTGTCTCCCTCTCAGCTGTCCTACTGTCTGTCTCTCCTACACTGTCTCCCTCTCAGCTTTCCTACTGTCTGTCTCTCCTACACATTGTTGTCTGTCCTACTTCTTACCTCGTTCCCCCAAACTTCAGCTCAAGGCATAAAAAGCCCCCCAAAAAAAGTCTTAAAAATAAATAAAAAAGATCTCTCCTCCCTACCCAAACTCAACACCAACCTAAAAGAATGGCTGACCTTAAAATAGAATAGAGCGTAGTTTAACTCCTTAAACCTTTAACACATTGCCTGCCAAAATACGTTTTAAAACGTATTTTAAAAAAATTGGTTGCTAATCACTATTCAAAAAAATAGCAGCTATAGAAGCTCATATGAGCTTGTAGATCTGCTATTTTTTGCTTGTAGATCTGCTATTTTTGGAAAAATCGTTAAGATTTTTGCAAATCTTTGAATATGTACTTTTTAAAGCAAACATTTGTAACTCAAATCTTTGCTTCAGGGGGGGGGTCCCCTGGAACAAAACATTTTACAAAAGTTTGCTTTAAAAAAATATAGACATTCAAAGATTTGCACACATTTTCACGATTTTTCAAAAATAGCAGATCTACAAGCTCATAGCGTTATGAGCTTGTAGATCTGGCTATTTTTTAATAGCCAAAGAAATCTTAAAATGACGTTCCCGGTCTTAATGGATTAAGCATAACCTTTGACTGTACAATACCTGTACTTATAAACGTGTTAATAAAGTATTCAATCAACCAATCGATCAATTTCTACCACTGTGTCATTGGACGAATGTGGGTCACATTTGTCCATGCATTTTATCAGTGTGCAGCGCTACTTGTGTTAGTGTGTTGTCAACAGTTTTAGATTAAGACCTGGAACGCATCTGTGTCACTTTAGATTTCTTTGGCTATTCAAAAATAGCAGACATACAAGCTCATAGCGCGGCACCGAGTGCCGCGCTATGAGCTTGTAGATCTGCTATTTTTGAAAAATCTTTAAAACTTTTTTTCCAAAAAACTGTTAGAACTTAGAAAACATTTTCGCCTCAGGTCTTAATGGGTTACATTGTCCAAACAAAAACAAAGCGATAAAACTGGGTAGAAGGAAGAGAGTGTTGCCTCAAGATTTACTTCTAACACACAGGAAGCAGTCCATGTGTTATAGAGCTGTGAGTGTGAGGTAACGCATTGGATGGACCCCTAAATTGATACACATTTGGCCGCGGACCCCCATCTGAAAATGTTTAGTGCCGGGGACCCCCAGAAGCACAGATTTGAGTTAAACTTGTTCGCTTGATTTATTTTTTAAAGATATTCACACATTTCCACGATTAAAAAAAAATAGCAGACCTAGATCTGCTATTTTTGAATAGCCAAAGCTAAGTGGTTAAAATGATTGTGACGCTATGTTAACTGATTTCACTGGGGACCCCCTGGGACCCCCTCAAGGACCGCTGGTCTACAGCACCGGTTCTCAACCTGTGGTTCCGGGGACAACCAGGTGGTCCGCACTTATAACTCTGAGAGTGTACAGTACATATGGAACCAGATTATAGGTCTATTTGGTTCCATCCGCACACTCTGTTTTTTATTCAAATGTTTTTATTGAATTTTCAAGACACATACACATAACAACATATAACAAACTACAAGACACCACAGACACTAGTACACAATATCAAATGAAACAAATACTCATATCAACCAGTAATTAATTGACCGAAAATGCAAGGACATTTTAGTGCAATATATTTTCATGAGAAACGGTATTAATACCACAAAAATTACAGTCAATAAGAGAGAAGAAAAAGGAAAAAGATGAAAGAAAAATCAGTAAAACAGCGAAATCAAATAACTGGGAAGAAAGGGGGAAGGCAAGGGAGGGGGGGAGAAAGGCAAATGGCTATACTGCAATGGCTATATTGCAACAGTAGAATACACCTCCTCAAAATATGACAGGAACGGTTGCCACTGCCAGACTCTAGTATACTTCTGAGTGGAGCCTCTGATCGTATATTTAAGCTGTTCAAGTTTTAGATGTGACATAACATCCGCCACCCAGTGTTTGTGGGATGGCGGAGGCGCTTTTTTCCAACTGAACAATATCAGTCGTCTAGCAAGTAAAGAGGAGAAGGCTAATAGCTTCAGCTTGGTGAGTCGCTATTGGTGTTCCCTGTGGGAGAACACCAAACAATGCAGTCACTGGATTGGGGTCTATAGTTGCCCTACACATATATGAAAAGGTACTAAATACCTCCGTCCAGAATGTAGTCAGTCTAAAACATGTGGCTAAGGGTAGCAGGGTCCTGATTACACCTAACACAAGCTGGATCTAAATTGGGATAGAAAGTAGCTAGTCTACTTGGGGATAAATGCAACCTGTGTAAAACCTTGAATTGTATCAACCCATGCCTAATACAAAATTGAAGATGAATGTGAAACTGCCGACTGCCAAATTGAGACGGGCAGATCAATCCCTAGCTCTTCCTCCCAAGCCCTTGCTACATGATTAAGTGACGGGGAAGCTACCCTCTGGATGCTGTCATATACCCTAGAAACTATGCCCCTGCCTCCCGGGTCCCAGCTCAAGCACTCGTCCACCCAGGTACCTTGTGGAGTTGCCAGGGAAAAGTGTCTTATGATAAAACTACGTACTTGTAGATATTTAAAAAAGAAGCTCGGTTGTGGAATATCAAAATCCTTCTTCAACTGCTCAAAAGAAATGAAGTGTCCCTCTTTAAAGAGGTCTGTTGAGTTAAATTAACACCTAAGATTTTATCAGGGTCCCAGAGATTAAAAAGATAAAGACCAGGGGGTCCATGGACTAACGCAGTGTTTATCAACCTTTTTTGTGCCAAGGCACACCTGGCATAGCCAAAAAATCCCAGGGCACACCTAGATATACGGTATATATATATAATTATATATATATATACGGTATATCTATATACACACACTAGGGGTGTGCCGATAATTTCACGAAACGATACGATACGATATTGGGCACACAACTTCGATACGATTTCGATACGATACGATACGCACTTTGCACTTTTTTATCATGAAAATATATGGGGGAGAAAAAAAGCAAATGCTAAAAAATAATTCTGTTTTTGCATTATTCAGAGCTTTTTTTGCACTTGTAGCTTTTCAGCTACACTAGCCGTTTTGAATCCAAATAGGGCAATAGTGTGACACCTGACCCGAAAATAAACAACATGTTGTCACCCTTTTCACCTCGGGGCTGTTTGCATGCCTGATTATTATTATTATTGTTAAAAATGATATTTTTTCAAACCTTCTTCAAACGGCGCGGCACACCTCAGCAGTAGCCCCAGCCCAAAATTGGGACGTTTGCCAGGGTTGATAAACACTGGACTAACGTATGGGTCTTCAACAGGGGGTCCTCAGAGTTACTACAGGGGGTCCGCCAAATCTTTGTGATATGATTAATTTTTTTTACATTAACCACTTAAACCCTAGCATCCCTTTCCTGGGGAGAATTTTAGCCAAAAATAGCAGATCTACAAGCTCACAACGCCTCGCACTGCGAGGCGTTGTGAGCTTGTAGATCGGCTATTTTCGGCAAAGAGTTATAGGTGTAGAGGGGAAAAAAAGAGCAGGAAAATCTGAAACAAAATGTTATACAATCTAGAGGGGGTCCCTGCTTCATCTCTCTCTCAGCCAGGGGGTCCTTGGCCTGAAAACGTTGAAGACCCCTGGACGACTAACGCATATCAAACTGAGGGTCCCAGAAATGAAAAGGGTTGAGAATCACTGACCTATATACTATATATAGAACATCACCTTCCTGTTAACTCCACTGGTTTATAATGTCTGTTCTATTCTGTCTGTTGCCAAACACACTGTAGTGACTAGTTGTCTGTATACCATTAACTTGGAAGACAACTGGGGCCAATAGAGAGAGAGAGAGAGTGGCCAACAGAGTGTGTGTGTGTGTGTGTGTGTGTGTGTGTGTGTGTGTGTGTGTGTGTGTGTGTGTGTGTGTGTGTGTGTGTGTGTGTGTGTGTGTGTGTGTGTGTGTGTGTGTGTGTGAGACCCCATGACTGACCAGGTCTGGTCCCATGGGAGCTAGTAAGGAAGAAGTTATAATTTGGCTGCTTATATCTAACCTTTATATCATACCATCACTTATAATGCTTCTACAATACATTATATTTGACAGCTTGTGTAAGAGCCTAGATGTCTCCACTAGGCCCAATAGCTATTGTTATGGTTCAGTTTGTCCTTCAGGCAGCTACAGTATAACTATCTCTGCCTTGTGCTCCAGGCAGGACTACCGTACCACTGACATGAGTGTTAATGTACTTCTGACCAGGATATCATGTACATAAAGCATAAATCATCACCACCTGAGAATATTGTCTCGACTCCTATGTGCCTCATCGATTTCTGATTGATCCAGAATTCCACAACACTAGCAACTATAACTAAACAGGAGGACACCTAGCTCTGTCTGTACTGTATGTATGTGTTTATTTATGACAGTTTATGACTAAACACACATAAAGGTTGTTATTACTATAGCATCAAACAGCAGAGTGGGAGGGGCCTCAACTAACTGTCAGATGAAACGAAGAAATGAAGGCGTGAGACCCCACAGACACCTGTCTGTCTGTCTGTCTGTCTGTCTGTCTGTCTGTCTGTCTGTGAGTGTGTGTTTGTGTGTAAACAGACAGTTCAAAGGTGTCTCTCTCTCTCTCTCTCTCTTCAGTCATGCTAGCTACAGTCTCCATTAGCCTCCATCCATCCAGCTAGCATCAGGCTAACAGTGTTAGCTCTGCTCACAGTGATGCTGGAGGAAGCCTTTATAAACACGACGCAGGAGGACGGTTACATGTCATAAACAATTAAACAATCTAACGCTACGTATAGCTCTCTCGTACGGCAAAAAATAAAAACGTCACATAAGCAGCAAACCCACCCAAAAAATGACGTCATGGAGAAAGTGTCGACGCGGGTTCGTGTGGGGGGGGGGGGGGATAAAATAACGTTTTCGGTTGAAATGACGTCATTTTTCTCTTCCCTGGGAGGCAAAAAAAAGGCTCGAGGGAAGAAGTCACGAGCCTTTTATCCTCTCTGTCTGTTAGCAGGATGGACACACATGAAACATGACTGTCATATCGTGACAGTCATGGCGCTACTTGTTCCTGGTTTTGGCACTTTCTTCATTTACAACCCGTGCATCTATATAAACGTTCAGATTTCAAATATAAAGTGCTGACCCCCACGGTCATGGATGTAACAAGTTAAAGCGCATGGGTCTAAGTACCCGTATCTTACGTATTGTTCAATAAAAAGCATTTTAATCCGATCCGCAGCCATTTTTTTCATAGGAGTTATAATGTATCAGCGTGCAATACACCTCCAAACCGATAGGGTCGCGTAGTTGAAAGCATATGGAGGAAATTCGGAGAAAATGGCCACCGATCTGATTAAAATGCTTTTTAATTGAACAATACGGAAGATACAGGTACTTACACCCATGCGCTTTAACGTGTTACATCCGTGGCCGTGGGGTCAGCACTTTATATTTGAAATATGAACGTTTATGTAGATGTACGGGTTGTAAATGTTGACATTTCAAAAAACCAGGAGCAAGTGGTTCCATGACGCTTGTGACAGACGAGCGTCATGGCTAACATGGAGAAGACATGGAGGACATGAAGACATTTATTATTATTATATATTCTTATTACCTGCATGCGGTGGAACTCCTCCTCGGACAGAGCCTGGGACATCATGGACATGATGGAGGTGTTGTTTAGGATGTTTTAGTTGTTGTTCTTACACCATTTAGAGGTTGAAATGTTTACCTGCCGCTGCAGTATGAACACAATGACAGCAACAGCACACTGTGACGTGTGACGCACTGAGCCTTTCCGGTCCATGCCTTCACAATAAAAGTTAATTTTATCATTGGAGGTTGAAACATAGTAATCTAGCACAGTGGTTCTCAAACTTTTTCATGTCAAGGACCCCTAAATTGACACTTATTAGCCCGCGGACCCCGATTTGAAAATATATGCCAGGGACCCCCATAAGAGAAGATTTTTTACGGCTCTAGCAGTGATTTTCAACCATTTTAATTTCAAGGACCCCCAGTTTGATATGCATTAGGGCTACGGACCCCCATTTAATGGCCTTTCTATCTCTGGGACCCCGATTTATATTGTACAATCAATGTTAATTTAACTCTGAGAGTGTACATTTGTACACTCTCTGAGTTACAGACCCATAAGGGTCCATTTGGTTCCTACTTCCTAACTATCCATAATTTGGCTGGGGACCCCCTGGAACTCCCGCAAGGACCCCTGGGGGTCCCCGGACCCCACTTTGAGAACCAATGATCTAGCAGTGGTGGGAAAAGTACTCAAATGTTTTACATAAGTAAAAGTATCAATACTGCTATGAAGAACTACTCTGTTAATTACAAGTAAACGTCTGGTGTTCAAAATTGACTTGAGTAAGAGTACAAAAGTATTGGTATAAAAATGTACTTAAAGTACCAAAAGTTAAAGTACTGAATTGTTTGAAAATTGCAGATCTACAAGCTCTCAACGCATCGCGATGCGACACGTTATGAGCTTGAAGATCTGCTATTTTCAAATAGCCTAGGTATAATATAGGACTAAAGTGGTTAATTTATGTTTTATAATGTAATAATTTATATCTGCAAAGTAACTAGTAACTAAAGTTTTAAAATAATTGTAGTGGAGTAAAAGTACAATATTTGCCTCTGAGATGTAGAAGTGGAGAGTAAAAGTAAAAGTATTGGACATTGGAAATACTTAAATAAAGTACAAATACCTCAGAATTGTACTTAAGTACAGTACTTTGAGTACATGTACTTAGTTAATTTCCACTACTGATATCTAGAGGGCGGACTGCCCCGCCGCCATCGATTCATTTCAATGAAAGTTGCTCACAAGCGCATGAAGCACCCAGAAGTACTTTGGCTCCAACGTAGGTGTACCAAAAAATCCTGAAGGGGGCGTCAACAAGTGTCTTTTTGTAGCTGCGGACATCTTTGAGGGGTAAAAACCAGGTTGACTTAACATTGCCCAATGCCACGCCCAATGCCTCGCCCCCGCAGGCTGATTTGCCCCTTCTGCTGGTGACGACACGTTGGCACGCTTATCTAGCATTTCAGACGAAATAAGCATGCGCAGTATTGTCCTATGTCCTGCAGTACCAGATTTGGCCAGCAGGCTTCTGACGCTTTATCCATTCTCCGCGGTTCTTCTGGAGACTTTTGGGTTGAAAGAAAAAGTGAGCGAGTTTCCGGAAGTGGACGTTCCATTTCTTATTTTTTTCAAAACAAAATAAACATTTTAAACATTTTCTAAAAAGTTGAATTTAAGGGGCTTCATTACCAAATCAAATATGAAATAAAAAAGCATAAAATTGGACAAGTATAAAGAAATGAGAAAACAGAACTGTGTAACAATTATAGTAGGTTAAATTAACTTAAAAAGTACAAACAGAAATGTTCTTTGCTTTTGCTAGTTATATACAGTAGTGTACTATGCATTAAAGATAGCTGAAAAATTAAAATGGCAAGTAATTATTTTATGTTGGCCTATTTTTACTAAATGAACATAGTACAGACATATACACAGATGAATGATTGATAGACTTTATGGTGTCTCTCTCTCTCTCTCTCTCTCTCTCTCTCTCTCTCTCTCTCTCTCTCTCTCTCTCTCTCTCTCTCTCTCTCTCTCTCTCTCTCTCTCTCTCTCTCGTGTATTGCGGAAACAAACAGTCAGTCTCTCACAGATCTCTGACAGTGATCACACAGACAGACAGACACACAGATCAGGTGGATCGCTCGCTGTCATTCAGAGTGGATCTGATGGAGAACCTGCCGGCGTTGCTTCAACAGCTGCGCTCCTTCACCAGAGATCCTGCTGCTCTGGAGAGCCTCTATGCAGAGTACAAGGTGAGTAGTGGTAGATATAGGCAGTAGTGGAAAAAGTATTCATGTTTTACTTGCAGTGGTGGAAAAAGTACTCTGCAAAATAAAAAATACTCTGTTACAAGTAAAAGTCCAGAATTCAAAATTTACTTGAGTAAAAGTACAAAAGTATTGGCATCAAAATGTACTTAAAGTACCAAAAGTAAAAGTACTAAAATGTTTGAAAATAGCAGATCTACAAGCTCACAACGCGTCTCAAAGCGACGCGTTGTGAGCTTGTAGATTGGCTATTTTCAAATAGCCTAGGTAGGCCTATAAAATAGGGCTAAAGTGGTTAATGTATGTTTCATAATATCATAATTTATATCTGAAAAGTAACTAGTAACTAAAGTTCTCAAATAATTGTAGTGGAGTAAAAGTACAATATTTGCCTCTGAGATGTAGTGGAGTAGAAGTAAACGTGTTGGAAATTGGAAATACTCAAGTAAAGTAAAAATACCTCAAAATTTTACTTAAGTAGCCTACAGTACTTAAGTAAATGTACTTAGTTACTTTTCACCACTGGTTACTTGAAAAGTATCAATATACTGCAATGTAGAAACACTCTGTAAAAGTCCGGAATTCAACATTTACTTGAGAATTACAGTATTATTGGTATCAAAATGTACTTAAAAGTAGGCTACCAAAAGTAGAAAGTAGTCATTATGCAGAATGTCCCATTTCACAACTTTTCAAATGTATGGATTGTATGAAAAATCTTCTGAAAATAGCAGATCTACAAGCTCACAATGTGTCGCTTTGCAAGCATTGTGAGCTTGTGAGTCAGAATAAGTATTTTTTTTAAGTCAAAGTAGCAATGCAATGTAGAAATATTATGTTACCAAAAAAAGTCACAATATCCTTACAGTACAGTACCAAAGGTAAAAGTACTAATAATCAGTAATAATGTATAATACAATACAAGCTATAATGTATTTGTAAATGTGGGGCTAATTACTTTATGTGCTACTAGGTATTATAACCTATAATAATAATACAAAGTATTAATAATTATTGTTATTATTATAATACATCATAATTGAATCAATCATTAATTTAAAATAGGCTACCTAAAAGCGTAGTGTGTGTGCGTGTGCGTGTGCGTGTGTGTGTGTGTGTGTGTGTGTGTGTGTGTGTGTGTGTGTGTGTGTGTGTGTGTGTGTGTGTGTGTGTGTGTGTGTGTGTGTGTGTGTGTGTGTGCGCGTGCGCGTGTGTCATTTTAGCCACACTAAAGAAGATTTCTCCCAGATATTGTCCAAATTAAAAAATATTCATTAGTCACATTTTGTATAATTTCGCAGTTTGTAAGCCTTTATTTGTGACAGTGGAGAAAGACAGGAAATGCAGAGAGATAGAGAGAGTGACATAGCAAATAGAATGGAACCAGGGACTCACTGATCAAGGGCCTTTTGCTCCCATGTGGTAGGCTACTGTAGGCCTGCATACACACACACACAAACTGCTGCTATAAAACAGTGATTCTCAAACATGTTCATGTCAAGGACCTCCAAAATGATATATTTGGCTGCAAAACCCCATTGCAAAAATGTTTTTTTGCCAGGGATTTTTCAAAAAAGCAGGTCTATAACCTTCTTTTTTTTTTACCACTTGGCTATCAGGTCTCCCTTTTTGTAAAATACTTTCTGCTAGCTGATGCTATGCAAAACAAACAAACAAATACATGCTACTGTATAAAGAGAGGTAGGTCTTTAAAAAAGACACACACACACACTCGCACATTTTGTAGAACTATACTTGTGAGGACATCAACATTTTAGAACAGCAATTTTATGAAAGCCAGTTTTACAAAAAAAAAAATTTTAATTTTTACAAAATTGCATTTTTAACCCTAAACCCCTAACCCTAAAGTCCAAAAATGTCTGATCTACAAGTTTACAAGGTGTTGCGCAGTGACGAGTTGTGAATTTGTAGATCGGCACACGGCGCACGACATCGCGCCGCAATTAAATGGTAAATGGTGCTTTTATATAGCACTTTTATCCAAAGTTCTTTACATAGATTGTGCATTACATTCACCCATTCATACACCGATGGAGGAGGAAACCATACAAGGCACCAACCTGCTCATCGGGAGCAATTAGGGGTTCAGTGTCTTGCTCAAGGACACTTCGACACTAACTCTGGGGGAGCCCGGGATCGAACTGGGAACCCCGTGGTTGCCGCTCTATCGGCCACTCTACCCCTGAGCCACTGCTGCCCACTATATACGTATAAATCAGCTATAACCCCAACTCCAGTTAGCAAACCTATAATCTCTAAATGCCTAATACCACACGTAAACCTAACCTGAATCTTTTCCTAATCGTAAGCATAACTCAAAAAAATATGTTTTTAAACAAAACATTCTCTTGCGAGGACCAAGAAAAATTTCTTCACAATGTCTATTTCTCAAATTCTACTATACTTGTGTGGACACTACTTGGCCCTCACAAGTATAATAATATACAAACATACACGTGCTCGTGCGCGCACACACACACACACACACACACACACACACACACACACACACACACACACACACACACACACACACACACACACACACACACACACACACACACACACACACACACACACACACACACACACACACACACAGTCGCTAACATTTACATATTGGACGCCACAAGTTTGTGGTTTATGCTGTGGACTGAAATAGACAGCCTCTGAAATGTCTATTACAGCTTTGTTTCCACTTGCTTAACCACCTGAAACCTACGTAGTGTCCCTTTACTGGGGGTGAACATTATTGTGTAAATATAGGCTACCTCTGCAACGCCTCACGTTGTGAGCTTTTGGCTATTTTGGTGTTTGTTATAAACCTTTCCAAATGGGGTTCCGTGGCCAAGTGCATATCAATTTAGGGCAGTGGTTCTCAACCTTTTCAGGCCATGACCCCCCCCCCCCAAAAAAATAATCATATTTTAACTGGGGATCCCCCCAAAATAATCATATTAGAACTGGGGACCCCCCACCCTGACAAGCACTTGGAAATGTAGGAGTTGAGGCTTTTAGTTTGACTCGGTTCCACGGATAAATATTGTGAAAACAGCAGATCTACAAGCTCACAACGCCTCACGCTGCGAGGCGGTGTGAGCTTGTAGATCTGCTGTTTTCAAAGAATTCGCCTCTTTCTTATATTATTTGACAATTTGGCCAATGTTTGACCAGTTTTTATAGTATAGTTTGTTGATTACCATTTTCTTTGGATAATAAAAGGGTCTTATAAAGTCATTAAATTGTCACTTCACTGTCATCTGGGGACCCCCCCCCCCAAAAAAAAAGAATCATGTGAGGACCCCCCTGGGGGTCTCGACCCACAGGTTGAGAACCACTGATTTAGGGGTCCTTGACAGGAAGATCATAGTACAGTCAAACAAGTCTATGAAATGATCTATCTATTTTTAATCTTTAACACAATTTTATACAATATGCAATGGGCTCGTCCCTGCTTCACCTCTCTTTCAGCTATAGGGCAGTGGCTCAACCTTTGCAGGTCATGACCCAAAATCATCATATTTGAACTGCGGACCCCCCAAAATAATAGTTGAACTGCGGACCCCCCAAAATCATCATATTTGAACTGCGGACCCCCCAAAATAATCATAGTTGAACTGTGGACCCCCACCCTGACAAGCACTTGGAATTGTAGGCATCACATTTAGATTGACTCGGTTCCACAGATAAATATTGTCAAAATAGCCGATCTACAAGCTCACAACGGTGGTGAGTTTGTAGAACGGCTATTTTCAAAACTTTCTTATATTTATTTTTTTAAGTTTTAAAAATGTCTTAAAAGTCCTTAAATTGCAACTTCACTGTCATCTGGGGACCCCCCCCCCCCAATAAATCAGGTGGGGACCCCCCTGGGGGTCTTGACCCACAGATTGAGAACCACTGAGCTAGGGGGTCCCTGGCCTGAAAAACGTTGAAGACCCCTGGTATGTGGGCTTATGGCAGGGAGAGTGTGATGGGAGGTATTGGACTGAAAACTGTGGATGCTGTTGAAACCAGTCAAAACTAGAGCCCAACCCCCATGCCACATTTTGGGGGATTTGACTGATATTTTGTAAAAAAAAATATATATGCAAATATTTTCTAATCCACTTGAAAAGCTTAGAACATTCTATTTGAGAAGATTTACCTTAGAAGCACTTACAAATAAAAAAAAATCCGCAACTGACATAAACTGCTGCTTTTGAAAGTATGATTGTTGCCACTATGGGTACATTATGTTCCAAACAAAACTAGCAAAACATGGGACATTTATTAAAGGAGTTTGATGGACAAGAGGATATACTGTATTAAGATGGATTATATAGTATGAAGTGAGTGTATCAGTGTGTACATTTTGATTTAGTTTTAGTCATAGTCTTTTGAGTAAAATTTTATTTTTTCATTTAATTTTAGTCATATGAAATGTTTTTAGTCGACTAAATAACATAAGATTTTAGTCTATTAAATACAGTTGATTTTGACGACATAAATGTATTTTGGCGGTGCCTTGATGGCGTCATAATGCCTGATTTTACACTTGGTTGCAACCATTTTACACTTGGTTGCAAGCCGAAACCACTTTAGCCCTAAACCACTTAAGCCCTATTCAAAATGGCTATTTTTTAAAATTATATAAATCTTCTCCTATAATGATTGGCACACATCGGCTGCATAATTGCCAATACCGATGTCATAAAAAAAAAAGAAGGTGAATCATGCTCTGCATCCAGTTTGGTCTTCTGCTGTGATGATGCTGTTGTGTCGTCTGTCTAAACTGTAAGGACCTAACCAGTGTTGTAACATAACTAAGTACATTTACTCAAGTACTGTACTGTACTTAAGTACAATTTTGAGGTACTTTTGCTTTACTTTAAAACCTTGAAAGAAAATGTGTTTTCATTCATTCATGTTGAAGTGGGCCATGATCCAAAAAACAAGTTGAGAACCACTGCACACCATATTCTCTTTGCCGAAAACAGCCCATCTAAGCCCGCATTGCGACGTGTTTTGAGCTTATAGATCTGCTATTTTCACAAAACGTTCACCCTGTAATAGGAATGCTATAGGTTTCGAATGGCTAAATTGACGTCACTGTAATACCACCACGTTTGCACGGGACGTTCAAAATAGCTCTGTGGCCGATGATGTTTCTTCCACTTCCTCTCACGTCAGCGTGGCCTTCCATTTTTAAAGATTTTTTTTTTTACATAAAGGCCCTTCAACATTTACAAATGTCACAGGACGCATTAATAGCCACATGGCAGCCATAGTGACATAAAACAAAACAGAACCAAACTAAATATGGTACATGAGACAAAACAAAACAGGAACACAAAAACACCAACCACTTGACAGGCACCCCTATATATATATATATATATATATATATATATATATATATATATATATATATATATATATATATATATATATATATATATATATATATATATATATATATATATATATATATATATATATATATATATATATATATATATATATATATATATATATATATATGGCTAAATATTTTGACAATTTCGTCAACAAATAAAAACTAGACTAAAATGTTGGTGAGGGATCTAGTGGAGAAGAGATCCAGTAGAACTAAGAGACAAGTCATTTTATGTTTGGTTGCGCTCGGCTGTTGCGCTCTGAAAATAGCAAATCTACAAGCTCACGATGTGGCGCGCTGCAACGCGTTGTGAGCTTGTAGATCGGCTATTTTTAGCATGCAACCAAGTGTAAAATCAGGCATTAAGGCACCGCCAAAATACATTTATGTCAACAAAATCAACTGTAGATTTTGTAGAATCTAAAATCTTATATTTAAGTCGACTAAAACTAGACAAAAACTAAAACATTTCAGGTGACTAAAATATGACAAAAACTAAATGAAAATGTATTCAAAAGACTATGACTAAAACTAAATCAGAATGTACACACTGATACACTCACTTCATACTATATAATCCAGCTTAATACAGTATATCCTTGTCCATGTTTTGCTAGTTTTGTTTGGAACATAATTTACCCATAGATCATACTTTCAAAAGCAGTTTCTGTCATGAGTTTCAGCCACTCTGTAA
>NC_137614.1:50727150-50734650 GCF_963280865.1 Gymnoscopelus braueri
AGAAAAATACTTGAACCCTGAACTGGCACCAAAGTGGGCGTGTCACTATTCTACTAGCCTCGGAAACCCAGGCTTTTTTTTACAAAAGAAAAAAAGCCTGGGGGAGCCATGCAGGAACGATGGTCTTGGACCTTGTTATCTCCTAACCAATCAGAGTGCAGAGGGGCGTCGCTCTAAATTTGGTGACGTCAGCGTGCTCCGTGCACAGGCCGAGGGGGGGGAGGGGAGGGGGAGGCGGGGACATAGATTGGTGAAGCAATAGGAAGCCACGCACAAATCCGGGCGGCTGTGTTTGGGTCCGCCCTTCAAGACCATGGATTGAGCTCGTAGCCTCAGGCTACTATTCTACAGGTTGGAAGATGCAGATGTGATAATATCATCATTCATCATCATTGAAAAAAAGAAAGGGAAAGGGATTGAATTTCGCCCATGAAATGGACACTTCGACCGGTCATATTCGGCACATCGCTAGAATCGAACCTGGGGCACCTGGTGACTCCTGCTCCCCAGGCGGGCTCTGTAACCATTCCGCTATGCCGCCCTTTAATTACAATGGTTCTGCTTCAAACTGGTGGAACGTGGGCCGGTTCGTAGCCAGTTCCGTGAAAAGCACCAACAAGGTTCCAAGAATCTAGAGCTGGTTCGTTCTAGATTCCGTTTGGGTGGGAAAACTAGTGTCCCAGTTCAGTACGTTAGACATCACACCTAGTGAACTAGTACAGCAGAGGCATACGCACAAATATAATCCACAATAATAAGTACATTCTTACAATTTTAACATACAAATAAAAGAGCGAAGAACAACAAGGGTACTATAGGTTATAAATGCATGGCGTTGCACCTTCAGCACCATGGAAAGCTCACATCGAAATAATCCACTTTTTTTTCCTTCATTAATATTTCATCTGAAGCGATGATATTACATTTTGGAATGAGACTCCCGGTCTGTGCGACGTCATCTGCAGTCAGTCAGAGATGCTTCTGGACAGACTGGAGGAGAACACTGGAGCGTCCCAGAGGACATATTGTTTATCCTAGAGCAGGGGTCTTCAACAGGGGGTCCGGGACCCCTAGGGGGTCCTCAGAGTTACTACAGGGGGTCCGCCAAATCTTTGTGTGATATGATTTCTTTTTTTTACTTAACCACTTGAACTCTAGCATCCCTTTTTCTAAGGAGAACTTTAGCCAAAAATAGCAGATCTGCTATTTTTGGCAAAAGAGGTTTGGTGTAGAGGGAAAAAAGAGCAGACCAAGTAAACCAAAAAAAAGTTAATCTGAAACAAAATGTTATACAATATAGAGGGGGTCCCTGCTTCATCTCTCTCTCAGCTAGGGGGTCCTTGGCCTGAAAAGGTTGAAGACAATGGCATGCAGACGCTTGAGCTAAGACTGCCTGAGATTGGCTGAGACATTTGTTGTCCACTTGGATGGAGTGCTCATCGGGTGCTGCTGTCCCTGCCTTGTTTTAAAGTGATTTGAATACTTGAGTATTTACTTTGTCCACCAGTGCTGCTTACTGCTTCTAAATGTAATTTAGGCAGTTTGCTGTATATCTTTGAAGTGGTTTATATTGTGTCATCATGTTTGAATGTACAGTAAAAGGTGTGAAACACACACAGCTGCATAAATGGTGTGAAACGTTCACACTTATTACTGGAAGGAAAGACACTTCTTCACAAACATGCAGTATCATGATGTGACATTGCAGATTACACAGTGTGTGTGTGTGTGTGTGTGTGTGTGTGTGTGTGTGTGTGTGTGTGTGTGTGTGTGTGTGTGTGTGTGTGTGTGTGTGTGTGTGTGTGTGTGTGTGTGTGTGTGACACACACAGGGTTGTTCATTATTAACCTGTTACTTGTTCCGGGTTTAACTCTCTGTTTGACTGGAAGTCACAGTGTTGTAGGGTCAGTTGGCTATTCAAAAATAGCAGATCTACGAGCTTGTAGATCTGCTATTTTTGAAAAATCCTGAAAATGTGTGCAAATCTTTGAATATATATTCTTTTAAAGCGAATATTGTTAACTCAAATCTTTGCTTCTGGGGGTATGCGTATATGTATATATACGTTTTCCCTATTCTGCACATTATGTTATATATATATGTGAACATTCTCAGTTCCCTCTCCACCTAGAGATAATGGGGTTCCTGAGGAAAGAGAGGAAACGACAGATTCACCTGTACCCGGGGCGGAGGATGTGAGAGACTTGGAAAGTCCTTTGTGCCGGGTGTGTAGCTTTGAAGATCTACAATGATCTACAATGAGACACACGACGCACAGTCGCTTGACCAAGTCAACCCGTCACTTAACCTGGAATAAATAGATGTTTCACAGACCCTGACCTCTAGTGACATTCCTATAGGGGTGGGGGGTGGGGGGGGGGGGGGGGGGGTTCTTGTGCTGTTTCCCGATGTGAGCACTTTCACTTCTCAAGCTTTTTGCACTGACCGAACGGACACTTTTTTTGATTGGCATTGCACTGATCATTATTATTTTCTGTTCAGTATCAGTATCAGGAGCAGTGGGCACTATGGGGCCATGCAGCGCCATGGGGAGCAGTGGGCACTATGGGGCCATGCAGCGCCATGGGGAGCAGTGGGCACTATGGGGCCATGCAGCGCCATGGGGAGCAGTGGGCACTATGGGGCCATGCAGCGCCCGGGGAGCAGTTAAGGGTTAACCCATTGAGACCTGAAGCCGATTCTACATGTCTCCTAAATCCCAACAGTTTTCTGAAAAACGTATGTTTCTATATCAGTGGTGCTCAATATTTTTCATGTCAAGGACCCCCACATTTATATGTATTTGGCCGCGGACCCCCATCAAAATATTTTGTTCCAGGGACCCCCCAGAAGCAAAGATTTGAGTTAATAATGTTCGCTTTAAAAATATATATATTTCAAAGATTTGCACACATTTTCACGATTTTTCAAAAATAGCAGATCTACAAGCTCATAGCGCGGCACTCGGTGCCGCGCTATGAGCTTGTATATCTGCTATTTTTGAATAGCCCAAAGTGTAAAATAATGCTTTTTAGAAATGACACAGTTCCAGGTCTTAATGGGTTAAGGGTTAAGGAACTTAGCTCAGGGACACTTCAACACATGGACCATGCAGGGCCGGAAGGCGCACGGGGGGGGGACCTTCTGTTTCCCAGGCAGCCCTCTCTACCCGTTCAGCTATGGCCGCCCCATCTAGACCCCCCCCCACCCCTCCCCCCCGCCCCCCGAATGAATAATGGCTGTGTGTTAGATTGATGTGTGGGAACTTGGGAATGAGCAAAGCATTGAACCAGCTCTGGACACTGCTACAGTATAAGCACATTTAACACCCATTATTAATTTGATTAGCTGCAGCTGTGTTTGCTTACTAGGCGAGCCATGTTTTTGCTCGTCTGTAGTTTTTTACCCTGAAATTGAAAAGAAACTACAAAGGGGGTTCATTTAGACCGTTTTTAGATTTCTTCTGCTATTCAAAAATAGCAGATATACAAGCTCGTAGCACGGCACAGAGTGCCGCGCTACGAGCTTGTAGATCTGCTATTTTATTTTGAAAGAATGGTGAACATTTGTGCAAATCTTATTATATATGTTTTTGAAAGCGAACATTTGTAACTCAAATCTTTGCTTCCGGAGGTTCCCTGGAACAAAACATTGTACAAATGTTCGCTTTAAAAAATATATACTCAAAGATTTGCACACCTTTTCACGATGTTTCAAAAATAGCAGATCTACAAGGTCATCGGTGCCGCGCTATGAGCTTGTAGATCTGCTATTTTTGAATAGCCAAATAAATCTTAAAATGACACACAGACGCGTTCCCGGTCTTAATGGGTTAAAGTGATGAATGCAGGTGACACACAGGTGAACGAATGGGGCGGCCATAGCTGAGTGGTTAGTGAGCCCGCCTAGGGAGCCAGAGGCCCTGGTTGCCCCAGGTACGATTCCAGGCCAGGCCAGCATATGTGTCGATGAAATGAAATTTGTCCCTGAGCAAGACTCTTAACCCTTAATTTATCACAGGCCCTCATTGGAAACAAGCCCGCAAGGACTTTCATGAACGACCTGTTAAAAGGAATTAACAAAGATAACTGCTCTCACACATCCAGTACGCTGAAACACCAAACAAAAGACCATGAACCAACAAGGACTGAGGGAAGTGACTGGGGAACAGGGCTGATCATGAGAGCTGATTACAAAGCATACAGAGGTGTGGCACTGCAGCGTCACCGCAGACAGGAACATAGAACTAAGAAAACCAAATTAGATAAGAGCTAGTGTTACTCAGTGGCAGTGGTGTAAAGTAACACAAGTACATTTACTCAAGTAATGTACTTAAGTACAATTTTACTACTCCACTACATCTCACAGAGGCAAACATTGTACTTTTACTCCACTACAATAATTTGAAAACTTTAGTTACTAGTTACTTTGCAGATATAAATGATGACATCATAAAACATACATTAACCACTTCAGCCCTATTTTATACCTGGGGTATTTGAAAATAGCAGATCTACAAGCTCACAATGCGTCGCATCGCGACGTGTTGTGCTTGTAGATCTGCTATTTTCAAACATTTTAGTACTTAGTACTTTTGGTACTTTAAGATCATTTTGATACCAATACTTTTGTACCTTTTACTCAAGTAAACTTTGAATTCCGGACTTTTACTTGTAACTTCCACATTGCAGTATCGATATTACTTAAAGAGCTGGTGCCATGGTTTTGCACTTTTTCAGTTTTTCATGTGTCTATGAGGTTGATAGAACTTCACCCCCTGGTGGTGTTTTTATGGTGTTTTATGTCTTCTCTGACTATTTTGAGTTTCTACCTGGAGGCTGAAACCTTGAGGGTCAAACGTGCCAATAGAGAAACAGCCCTTTAGTGACATAGTAAAAACATACCCTCCCCCTCATTATCATAACACAACAGGTGTGGGCATGAGGAGGAGGAGGGACTAGGACAGGTGGGTGGTGCTAAGGTGGTGGAGGAGGTGCTAAGGTGAGAACCAGGTATACTTAATGAACTGGAGGCGTGTCCACATAAAACATAATTGTAACAATTTCTGTACACTTTTTGGAAACAAATCTTCCTCCTAGTATAACCATAATAATACCTGATGATTATGTTTTAGGGGGGGGGATCACTGAAAATCACGGCACCCCGTCTTTAAGTAAAACGTTTGAGTAGGCCTACTTTTTCCACCACTGGAGGCTTCATTATATAGAATATTGTCTCTGTCGGGTGGAAAACCTCATATGTCCAAAACTGTTACTTTACTTCGCGTCGCGCCGCGCTTCGAGATTGTGGATCTGCTATGTTTGATACCTCTGTGTGACGCTGTAGTGTGTGTGATCAACTTTGGCATTCATTTACCAAAAAACACGAAGTTAAAATAGTGAAAAAAAGTTAAAATGTGGAGATAAGAGGTTTCTACCAGAGAGCGACGTTAATAATTGCGAACGCAGCTCCGCGCGAAGTGGAGCTTACTATGAAACCGTGCTCGGCTTGTGTGTCTGTGTGTCTGTGTGCAGTATTGTGTGCGTGCACTGCCTGTGTGCAGCCACCAGAGTGCGCCAGAGTGCACTAAATATAGCAGCTACAGTAAAAAATAACAAGGGCCATGAAGAACGCAGGAATGTAGACAATGCTCTGATTAAAATGCACAACAGCCTGCAACATGCCTAAACCAAACACATTTCAAAAACTACAACGACAAAAAACATTTACAAAAAAAAACAAAAACACAACAAACAAACATAACAACTTAAAAAAGACAAAAACTGTACCACCCACTTCTCTACAATTGCTCATTCCTTTTGATTCTTCTTATTGTTATTTTCGAGCTGCGTTCGCTTCCCGCGTTCGCGCGTCTTACTTGTGTAATCTATCTATCGTGTTGTGTTTACAGGTTAATAATGTAATCTATCTATTGTGTTGTGTTTACAGGCCATCCGCTCTCAGACGCTGGCGTTGAGGGCAGAACGGGGTCTGACCACAGAGGTTGGAGCGCAGACACACAACATCAAGAAGAACAGATACAAGGACATACTACCATGTATGTATCTCTGTCTGTCTGTGTGTGTACGTGTGTGTGTGTGTGTGTGTGTGTGTGTGTGTGTGTGTGTGTGTGTGTGTGTGCGTGTGCGTGTGCGTGTGCGCGTGCGTGCGTGCGTGCGTGCGTGCGTGCGTGCGTGCGTGCGTGCGTGCGTGCGTGCGTGCGTGCGTGCGTGCGTGCGTGCGTGCGTGCCTGTATGTGTGGCAAAAAAATTTGCATCGATAAAGCGTTGCCATCCTAGAATGTATATGTCCTCACAAATATCCTTATTACCTTCTTTTAGTGAGCTTTTTGGCAGTGAGCACACTCATGTTATTAAGTGTGCCTGCCATGCAATGGCAAAATCTGCCATTCTTAATAATAATACATAATCATTTCCTTACAAAACGAAACCGTCCGACCACTCCTGCCGCACGGTTTACACTACCCCGGCAAACTTTACATCAAAACCACGGCCCCTTTTAGTCCCCCATTGAAACCCATGTTAAAAAAAAGTGCCTAAAACGCTCTGAAACTTTGTCTACACCCCACACCCCTCAGTGGGGATCTGCGAACAAACACATCGGGTTCTGTTTTTGCCTCAGACCACCGGAAGCGGGTGAAACAAGCACTTGAAAACCATTAATTTGTTTAGAATTTTTTATATTTTTATTTACTTGAAATTTTTCAGGTTTGGTGAATTTTTTATAAATTTTCTAATTCATTTTTTTCTGGTTTTCTTTTTACCCTGCAAAGTTAGGAGCACGTTTCAGGCCATTTGGAGTCGATTGGTGGTACTTTGTAGTGACATTATTTTAAGTCTATAACATTTCCCTGAGCTGGGGAATGAGCTAGGTCTCCACTTTGTACGATCTTGGATAAGTGGTTAAAACAATACATTCATTTATTTGACCCTACCTCTCCACACAACACAAAGTTGCACAGACTTAGCGAGCTGCAGGCACACTTAAAATGTCTAAGAAATGTTGTTTCTAGTTAATTATTACGTTGTTGGTTGTCATGGCTACCAGTTCCCACCTGACGTTGTGTGGGAGTTCAGACTGCTGCAGACAGTACTGAATAACTGCTAGCTTGCATAGTGTCTTAAGACTAGGACTCAAGTCCAGGATGAACAGGCCATCAGAGGGTGTGTCGTCTGGGCGTTCGTATCCTCCAAATAGGATGACACGATCTCCCATCATGCAACAGCACATGTCACTCGTTTGACGAGGCGGGCCTTTCCCCTTGGGCTCCACCTTCTTCAAGGAGAAAGTCTCTGGACTGAATCTCCACAGATCATTGAAGCTCAGTTTCCAATTGATGCCACCAAATATATACAGCTCTCCGTTGTAGGCAAAAGCTGAATGAAACCAGCGACTTTCTGGAAGAAGCTGTGCAGAAGGTGTGTGCAGCCAGCAGTTGGTCTCTGTGTCAAACACTCTGACGGTGTTCAGGCAATGACC
>NC_137614.1:50739650-50771506 GCF_963280865.1 Gymnoscopelus braueri
ATTTGGCCGCAGACCCCCATCTCTTGTTCCAGGGTCCCCCCAGGAGCACAGATCGGAGTTAAAAATGTGTCGTTTTTAAAACATATATTCAAAGATTTGCACACATTTTCCACGATTTCTCAAAAATAGCAGATCTACAAGCTCGTAGCGCGGCACTCGGTGCCGCGCTACGAGCTTGTAGATCTGCTATTTTTGAATAGCCAAAGAAATCTTGAAAATGACACCGATGCGTTCCTGGTCTTAAAGGGTTAAATATAGGATCGATGGACCCGAACCATAATGTGAAAATGTGTTCCTGGATCTGAATAATTCTGAGATATTACAGAACCATCCCCCCCACTGTTGGGTATTATTATGGACGTGACAAACCTAATAATTACAATTGCTGGCAAAAAAAATGCTGTTCTACCATTATAGCTACCAGTTACAGACTATACTCCATAATGCAATCTAGCCGCTAACGTACTGGAGCAGCCTCCCATAAAACACAATGCAATGAAATGTGTTTTCATCTTGATGAAGAAGGAGTCCTCGATCACACACCTTTGATCTCATGGAGGTATTTAGTTCTCTCTGAAACTGCATGGCACAGTTCAGCTTTGTTCCTATTATGTTGTGCTGCAGTCATCTGATCCCAGGTCAGCCTAATCGTCATGATTCATAACGATTTTCTCTCCTGACCATCACTGACTGACTGTGGCCAACTGGGTATTAAACATAATGATAAACAGACCCCAGGTAATAGAATCCGAACTGACCCTAACCCCAGTGACCCCTACTCTGGTCCGTAGCGTTAGAAGGAGTTCTCCTTAACGCTATGGGACTTTGGATCCTTTCCCCTCACACCCGCGGTAGCGCAGGTTGTGCTGCCTCTCGTCTGTAGTAAAAAATAAAAAATACATTTTTGCTACTCACCAAAACAAAGACGGTTATATGGAGTTGAAAGCCTACTCTACTTAGTGGGAACACTCTGAGCCCCCCACCTCACGTCTAAAATACACTTTTTGTCCAGAAAATAAAATATTTCACCGGAAGGAAAAAAATATGTTGGTTACTCCACTGCGCCCCCTACAGATCTGGCCGATGGAATGTTTCTGTTGACCAGATTTTTCCTTCCGGTGAAATATTTTCTTTTCTGGCCAAAAAGTGTATTTTAGACGTGAGGTGGGGGGCTCTGAGTGTTCCCACTAAGTAGAGCAGGCTTTCAACTCTATAAAACCATCTTTGTTTTGGTGAGTAGCTAAAGTGTATTTTTTATTTTTACTACAGACGAGAGGCTGTGCAGCCTGTGGTACCGTGGGTGTGAGGGGAAAGGATCCAAAGTCCCATAGCGTTAAGGAGAACTCCTTCTAACGCTATGGACCAGAGCTAAACTGACCCTAAACCCAGTGGCCATGACAAAACATGAACTGAACCTGTACAGGCCTTGGGTACTGTTGGCTATTTTCGGTTCGGGTGAACACGTGAAGACCTTTAACACACACTCGCACGCGCGCGCGCGCACACACACACACACACACACACACACACACACACACACACACACACACACACACACACACACACACACACACACACACACACACACACACACACACACACACACACACACACACACACACACACACACACTGCAGAAGGTTGTTTTTGCACATCATATGGTCATTAAAATTCAACAAGCCATGTCACGCATATGGCATGTCTTCTCTCACACACTACACACTACACACACACACACACACACACGCACGCACACACACACATGCACACACACACACCATGTGGTTGTGAATATAAAGCAGGTAACACTTATATTAATGATGATAGAGACGTGTGTGTGTGTGTGTGTGTGTGTGTGTGTGTGTGTGTGTGTGTGTGTGTGTGTGTGTGTGTGTGTGTGTGTGTGTGTGTGTGTGTGTGTGTGTGTGTGTGTGTGTGTGTGTGTGTGTGTATATGTGTAGTGCTGGCTGTGGCAGGACTGGGGTCATCTGTATTCTCGACTACATCCATGACCTTCTGGTTACCAAGGTAACCCCCCCCCACACACACACACATACAAACACATACAAAAACACTACAGAGCACACACGCACACGCGCGCACGTGCACGCACGCACACACACACACACACACACACACACACACACACACACACACACACACACACACACACACACACACACACACACACACACACACACACACACACACACACACACACACACACACACACACACACACACACACACACACACATATACAGAGCACAAACTGACACATAGTGTTAGTGTGATGAGGATTATCATCATGGCGATTAATAAAACATGACACATGATGACATGAAGACAGAAGGAACAAGAAGGGTGTTTATGTGATATTCTTTGGTTAAAGCCGTTTCAAAAAGGTTTTTGTTAAATGTAAAGCTCTATATTCTGTTAGTAATCATTGTTATAGAGTGTTTGCTCAATAACAGTCTCTCCAGCTTTTGGTAAACGGAAAATAAATGTTCAGCTCAGGATACAAATTTCATCCAATCAAGAGAGAGAACCAATTTATCAGCTTCAATTTTATAGTGTTCCAGTTCCATTTATGACAACAAAAATTAAATGTTTCATCACTTAGCATCAATTTCACTTGTTTATCCTGTATCCTGCATGAGTTCTCTCTCCTGATTGGATGAATCCCAACCTGAAAATTAAAAAGAAAAACAAAATGTGTTTAATAAAGAGCTGGAGAGACATGGAGATTCCTGTTACTGAACAAACACTCTATAGCAATGACTACTATCAGAATATAGAGATATTCATAACTACACACAGTACACAGGTCATTTTATTCATGTGTTTGCTTTATATTAATGTGTCATTTGTTTTGTATTCATGTTGTTTCATAACATGGTTTGTTTTGTATAAAAAAAAATTTTTTAAATATATATATGAATGTGTTTGTTTGTTTTGTATTCTAACAGCAGATCCGGGCAGACTTCAGCATCGGCAACATCTTAACCGAAATGAGACTACAAAGAACTGCCATAGTACAGACCAAAGTACCTAACCTAATATATTATACTGTTACACTACCATTATACTACACTCTAATACTTCATACAATACTACTGTCAGCTGTGGACAGTAACAGTCTGTCTGTCTGTCTGTCTGTCTGTCTGTCTGTCTGTCTGTCTGTCTGTCTGTCTGTCTGTCTGTCTGTCTGTCTGTCTGTCTGTCTGTCTGTCTGTCTGTCTGTCTGTCTGTCTGTAGGAACAGTATCATTTCATCTTCTCTGCAGTGACACTCATGTTTGAGAAGGCACTACGGTCACCTGACCATCATCGCCATAGCAACCACACTCAGGTAACACCCCCCTCTCTCTCTCTCTCTCTCTCTCTCTCTCTCTTCCTCTCCCTTCCAAACTTTGTGCACTTCCTCACTTTCTCTCTCTCTCTCTCCATCTCTTGGAGAGAGAGAGAGAGAGAGAGAGAGAGAGAGAGAGAGAGAGAGAGAGAGAGAAAGCAGCATAAAGCAGAAGTGCAGTAGCAGGAAAGAGGAAGTTACCAGGAGGCCTACTTCCTGTATGCAAATGAGTCAACTGTGAACATCTGAGAGTTGGCGGTTGGACACCAAGAGAGAGAGAGAGAGAGACAGAGAAAGAGAGAGACAGACAGACAGACAGACAGACAGACAGACAGACAGACAGACAGACAGACAGACAGACAGACAGACAGACAGACAGACAGACAGACAGACAGACAGACAGACAGACAGACAGACAGACAGACAGACAGATAGAAGTTGATGTTTTCTTTACTCTGGACAGCTGGTATACTCTCAGATCTATTACAGTAGTACTGCAGTACTACAGGTAGGTGAATAATACTAACTAAATACCACTTATTATTATTTCATATCATGAACCCAGTAATGTTACTGATCAACATCACACATTAATATTGTGGCTGTCCGGCAGAAACCTTGTATCTCTGTATTTTAACTGTTACTGTAGTAAATGAATGCTTAGGATAATGTTATCCTTTTAGCATCATGTGTAAAATCATACCACTGAACTATTTGCAAACTGTTACTAAAAGTATCCAATCAATCAAAAATCTTCATCTTACAAGAGCGTCGCACAAAAGTAGTGAAAATAGGTGATCTAAAAGCTCACAGTTGATCTGCTATTTTCACTGTTTTGAAATGTTTTTAACCCATTAAGACCTGGAACGCATCAGTGTTATGTCACTTTAGATTTCTTTGGCTATTCAAAAATAGCAGATATACAAGCTCATAGCGCGGCACCGAGTGCCGCGCTATGAGCTTGTAGATCTGCTATTTTTTTTTTTTTTTTTTTTTTTTTTTTTTTTTAAACTGTTTTTTCAAAAAACATTTTTAAGAATGGCCTCAGGTCTTCATGGGTTTAGAAACTATTAAAAAAGGAAGAGTTTTGGACATACAAGCTGTTGTCGCTCAGTTTAGCGTTAGGGTTTGGGTTGGGGTTAGGGTAGGTTTCTTTTTATTTTATTAACTTATGTATTGATAATAACATCATTATGTAGGCTACAAACACACTTGCACACAAAAAAAGTCAAAAGGCATAACACAAGAAGGGGGGGGGGGTAGAGGGAATAAGAAAGCAGTAAAGCAGTATTTAAAGGCAATATATTCTGAATAATTGATTTTGTTTGAGATACTATATAGTCAGGTCCAGCTGACAGTTGTTTAGAGAGGACTTAACCAGGCAGACCATTCCATGTTACTGATGCCCATATAAACATTCTGACTCACAGAATTATAGCTCATGAATGTGGAAGGGACAAAGTTTGTTGAGTGACTGTGTACATCACTGACCTCGGAAAAGTAATTGTTTAAATATTTGGGTGCTGCATTGTTCATATTCCTGTGAACCATACACCTTTTAAAATCAGATATTGCCTATACAGACAGACAGGCAGGCTATTCAAAATGGGCACTGAGAAAATGTTATTTGAGGTTGAAGTCAAAGGATCAGTCTAATTTGCTTGGTGAGGATCTGTAGCTTTATTTGCAGATCTCAGGTGTGCTGGGGTTCCAGGATGAGCAAGACAGAGTCAACATGACATTGAACCAGAGCCCCTGCAATATCCTAATATCACTTCTGTCTATTGTGGGCGATAATCTATACTCTATAGCAAGACATTTTTTTTTATTTTTTATTGACCTTTTAGTGCCATGCTCTCTCCAGATAGATTATTGTCTCATATGCATCCTAAGTGGCTTCAGAGTCACCTACAACCACTTTAAACCCAAGAGACTTCTTTTTGTGTGCCAAGACAACCTGCTCTCACTCCCAAGGTGTCACATTTTGCCGCTCTGTCAGTAGCCTTGAAACGTCTTGAAGTTTTGATATGACGGGACGCCATGGCGACGTCGCATGTTGACAAAACTATGCCTAAACCCAGTGGTGGAAAAAGTACTCAAATGTTTAACTTAAGTAAAAGTATCGATACTGCAATGTAGAAGTACTCTGTTACAAGTAAAAGTCCGGAATAAAAAAATGACTTGAGTAAAAGTACAAAAGTATTGGTATCAAAATGTACTTAAAGTACCAAAAGTAGAAAGTACTAAAGTGTTTGAAAATAGCCGATCTACAAGCTCACAACGCGTCGCATCGCGACGCGTTGTGAGGCTCGCGTTGTGAGGCTACAAGCCTTGTGAGCTTGTAGCCTAGGTATAAAATAAGGCTAAAGTGGTTAATGTATGTTTTATAATGTAATACTTTATATCTGCAAAGTAACTAGTAACTAAAGCTTTCAAATAATTGTAGTGGAGTAAAAGTACAATATTTGCCTCTGAGATGTAGTGGAGTAAAAAACTAAATGTATACAAAATACCGTAAGTAAGTACAGTACTTGAGTAAATGTACTTAGTTACTTTACACCACTGCCTAAACCTAACCCTATCCCTAGGGGGGGTTCAGAAGGGCCTGGATGTCCCCCCACAATTGGGAAGACACTATTGCGATCTAGTAGTCCACTTATTTATGTATTTTCCCCGACCGGCGCTGGTCTAGCACCCCACCATTTCCCATTGTATTGCACAATCATCGTTTTGTATTGGCTGCATGCTTGCCTCTCGTCCGCAATGACCGTTCTGGTTCTGGCTACGTGCAGTTGCTCTCTCAACCCGACCAACTAGGTGTCAGACAAGCTATTACACAACACATGGTTGTTCTTTGTAAACTGGCTGTGGTTGTGAGAGAAGGAGGGGTTCGGGCTGCTAGAATAAAGTGCTGCTATGATAGACTGACTGACCAGGGATCAGATGACTGCAGCCAATATAGGACGCACAAAGTCCTCCGTGGAGTCAAAGTGCACCGTGGCATGTGTGATCATGCGCTTGCCTAACCCCAACCTCACAAAAACTGTGCAGAGAGAGAGAGAAAAAAAGTCGGTAGAGTAAAAGAAAGTCTTTCTACCGGTGGGTTTCGACCACGGGAGGTTGCGTTTACTAGCTAGGCATTGCTAGCAGGTAAGCCACAGAGGCAGCGGCTAAGCATTTTTTTCTACCTCTGATTTGCGAGACGAAGAGAGCAGAATCGTCTGCGAAAAGGAACACAGGTTGCGATCGCAGGCTGACTTCATGTCGTTGATGTGTAACAAAAAGGAAAGAGGACCTCAAATGCTCCCTGAGGGACCCCACAAGTTAGTGGTTGTGGTGGGGACATGGTACCAGTTAGGGTTGTTGTCGGGGTTAGGGTTAGGGCTGAGGGAACCTAGGTATACGCTCCAGTTAAATGCTGTGCTACATGCTAATGTGTTTGTGTCCATTATCAGAGCAGAGAGAGAACTGAACACAATAGACAAAATACATTTTTTTATTAACAATTTAAACGTTTCTCTTGCATGTGTGTGTGTGTGTGTGTGTGTGTGTGTGTGTGTGTGTGTGTGTGTGTGTGTGTGTGTGTGTGTGTGTGTGTGTGTGTGTGTGTGTGTGTGTGTGTGTGTGTGTGTGTGTGTGTGTGTGTGTGTGTGTGTGGGGGCGTGTGCGTGCGTGTGTGTGTGCGTGTGTGTGTGTGTGTGTGTGTGTGTGTGTGTGTGTGTGTGTGTGTGTGTGTGTGTGTGTGTGTGTGTGTGTGTGTGTGTGTGTGTGTGTGTGTGTGTGTGTGTGTGTGTGTGTGTGTCTCAGAATTCTGACTCACCTGACATCAGAAGTCCACCTGGAACACTGACTAAGAGGTAGGACTCACTCACTCACTCACTCACTCACTCACTCACTCACTCACTCACTCACTCATACATGTGTTCCTTCATCCCTCCTTCCATCCAGGACCTCTAGTACTGCTGGTTTTATATCCTACCAGGACCTCTAGTACTGATGGTTTTATATCCTACCAGGACCTCTAGTACTGATGGTTTTATATCCTACCAGGACCTCTAGTACTGATGGTTTTATATCCTACCAGGACCTCTAGTACTGTTGGTTTTATATCCTACCAGGACCTCTAGTACTGCTGGTTTTATATCCTACCAGGACCTCTAGTAGTGATGGTTTTATATCCTTCCAGGACCTCTAGTACTGATGGTTTTATATCCTACCAGGACCCCTAGTACTGCTGGTTTTGTATCCTACCAGGACCCCTAGTACTGCTGGTTTTGTATCCTACCAGGACCTCTAGTACTGCTGGCTTTATATCCTACCAGGACCTCTAGTACTGTTGGTTTTATGTCCTACCAGGACCCCTAGTACTGCTGGTTGTATATCCTTCCAGGACCTCTAGTACTGCTGGTTTTATGTCCTACCAGGACCTCTAGTATTGCTGGTTTTATGTCCTACCAGGACCTCTACTGCTGGTTTTCTGCTGGTTTTAGACAGTGAAATATATGTGCGTAGTTAAAATAGCAGTGGGACGAGGCACTATAGATAATAGCAGATGTCATGACAGATGTACATAAGGTGCATAAGGAAAAATCAATACAATTAACTGTGACAGAATATCCAGTCACAGAAATCAGATCCTTTGTGGTGGCCTGTGTCATCAGGACAGCCTGGTGACAGGCAGGCAGAGCTTGTTCAACAGTCTGATGGCAGCCAGCTGGAAACAGGCCAGTAACTAGCTAGTTACTAGTTATGAATGACATACACAGATTAACTAGCTAGTTACTAGTTATGAATGACATACACAGATTAACTAGCTAGTTACTAGTTATGAATGACATACACAGATTGCACACGGCAGTCTGGTGCTCAGGGCAGTCTGGTGCTCAGGGCAGTCTGGTGCTCAGGGCAGTCTGGTGCTCAGGGCAGTCTGGTGCTCAGGGCAGTCTGGTGCTCAGGGCAAAATGGCCAAAGTGAGCCCGTGTATAGACTTCACAAAAAACACCTAGGATAAAATACCTAAAATTATATGACATCAATTTAAAGGAGTAGTTCACCCCCAAAAAAAAATCGTATTTTCTATCAATTACACACCCCATGAAGTATTGAATTCATGGAGATTTTGTAGTTTTTGTCGCATTCCTGAGCCAATAATTTAATTACCAGCGGAAAGATGCTAATGTATTGAATAGGAAACTCATAGGAGTCTCGTTGAGTCAGTGTTAATTTTGACAGCAAATTCTGATTTAGTCTTATAGTCTTTTGAATAACACACCATTTAGTTTTAGTCCTATTTTAGTCAACTGAAATAGTTTAGTCTTAGACATAGTCTTAGTCAACCAAATCAACACTGCTTTGAGTCTTGAGGAGTGGAGGAGAAGTAAAGACTTTATTTTACCAAAATAAATGGAAACCAAGACTGTGGTGAGTCAGCATTTTCAAGGGTATATCTTAGCAGAAGGCAACAGGATGCTTACTGTGGTTAAATGTGAGTTTAACCCATTAAGACCGGGAACACATCTGTGTAACCACTTAAACCATTATTTTATACATTGGCTATTCAAAGATAGCAGATCTACAAGCTCATAGCGCGGCACCGAGTGCCGCGCTATGAGCTTTTAGATCTGCTATCTTTGAAACATCTTGAAAATGTGTGCAAATCTTTGATGTTAAATATATTTTTAAAGCGAACATTTGTAACTCTAATCTTTGCTTCTGGGGGTCCCTGGAACAAATTATTTTGAGATGGGGGTCTGCGGCCAAATACATATAATTCTGGGGGTCCTTGACATGAAGGGGTCCTTGACTTAAGGGGTTAATGTTGCTCACGTTGTGAGCTTGTAAGATCTGCTATTATCACTAATTTAGAAACATCAAACATCATCAAATTTCTCTTTTGGGGCTCGAGCTAAAAGGTTTTGGGAACAACTGGTCTAGAGGCCCCTCAATGTGTGATACAGATCGGACGCTGCGTTCAGGATTTGTGGCATTTTTTTCTTCTGAAACGGCCTGGCGGAGATAATTAACTATAATAAGAGAGTGAAATTAATTTAGAGTCTCTGAAAGAGTTGGTTCCTATTTCTGGTATACAAGAGAGATACAGATACCAGCTGTGTGTGTGTGTGTGTGTGTGTGTGTGTGTGTGTGTGTGTGTGTGTGTGTGTGTGTGTGTGTGTGTGTGTGTGTGTGTGTGTGTGTGTGTGTGTGTGTGTGTGTGTGTGTGTGTGTGTGTGTGTGTGTGTGTGTCTGTCAATGGGGGGTGAATAGGTGAATGTAACACACTAGTGCTCTAGAAATGCACCAGAGAGAGAGAGAGAGAGAGAGAGAGGTGGAAACTAACAGGCAGGATGTGACAGAGGAGGGTGATATGTACTAATTTCACACTTCTCTTTACATCTCTCCATTCTGTCATCACTCCATTACACTGCCACCCCCATACTGTTACCCCGTCACCATAGATACCTGGCATTAGAGGAGAGGAGAGGAGAGGAGAGGAGAGGAGAGGAGAGGAGAGGAGAGGAGAGGAGAGGAGAGGAGAGGAGAGGGGAGGGGAGGGGAGGGGAGGAGAACATTTCTAACTCAAATCTTTGCCTCTGGGGGTCCCTGGAACAAAACATTTTGAGATAATTTTTTTACATATCTAAAAATGTAAATGTAATTTTCTAAATCCTAACAGCGCTACGAGCTTGTAGATCTGCTATTTTTGAAGAGCCCAAAGAAAGAAAAAAAATGACACAGATGCGTTCCCTGCTCTTAAAGGAGAATTCCGGACATTTTAAGTGTTATCTTTGATGTGTCGTTACTCACCTACCGACGTAAACAGTGGCATTGTTTATTTCCAGATATTCCCCTGTCGTCATATTTTCAACCTCCTCCGTTGTCATAATGGGAGCGCGTGTCATAGGGAAATTCGTCTATTATAACCGATGCAAAGTTATTTTTTTCTCTACTACTACTCATTGTGGAGTCTGATGATAGTCAAACATGCAGTGAAAGTTCCTGAGAGGCTACCGCTAATGACGAACGAGCTAACGCTAGTTGCTTGTTTCTCAACATGGCAACACCAAGTTGCCAGGTTCTGGGAGAGAAACAAGCAACTAGCGTTAGCTCGTTCGTCATTAGCGGTAGCCTCTCAGGAACTTTCACTGCATGTTTGACTATCATCAGACTCCACAATGAGTAGTAGTAGAGAAAAAAATAACTTTGCATCGGTTATAATAGACGAATTTCCCTATGACACGCGCTCCCATTATGACAACGGAGGAGGTTGAAAATATGACGACAGGGGAATATCTGGAAATAAACAATGCCACTGTTTACGTCGGTAGGTGAGTAACGACACATCAAAGATAACACTTAAAATGTCCGGAATTCTCCTTTAATGGATTCATCTTTTGTTTTGTCTGCCCATTTTCGCAGGAAATTGATTTTAGTCCATGTGGGTTACAGTTTCTTTTCCCCGGTATTATTACGAGCTATTCTATGAATCATTGACGCGTGTGTGTGTGTGTGTGTGTGTGTGTGTGTGTGTGTGTGTGTGTGTGTGTGTGTGTGTGTGTGTGTGTGTGTGTGTGTGTGTGTGTGTGTGTGTGTGTGTGTGCACGTGCAGGTCCTTGCCTCGTACCAAGATGAACGACACGTACGCTGTGGTCAGCAAACCCCCCAAGTCCCACCCACCTACAACGAGCCCCGCCCTCTCTCCCTCGGCCACACCCACCTCAGCAGTTAGAAGCAGGTATGTAGTTTTTAATTCTCTTAAAGAACATATTCGGTTCTTAAGTCTGACGTCATTTTGTAGTCCGACGTCACGTCCGGGTCCAAAAGGCACCAGCGCCGTCCACTCTTCATTGTAAACAAACATGTTGGAACCCGTAAATCTTTGTACAATAACCTCCTTTTTCAGAAATGAACCATTGAGGGTTAATAAGGGTCTTAATGCTAATATCATAGACAGTAAAAAGTAGGCTAATATGTATATTTATATTTGTATTTATTTATTATTATTAACATTATAATATATATTTTTTATATGTATTTCTATATATATATTCATATATAGATGTATATTAAAAAAAAGATTTCCTCTTCTTTTTGTCGTTGCCAGGAAAGCGGTAGAATGACACTTTAGTCGTTATTTTAGTCTCAGATCTGTTAAAACATCGAGGGACACAGCACTGCGCATATTGGGAAAATACACTTGGACCCGGAAGTTATTCTAGCGGGGCGCAACGTCACGTCTTAACAACCGAATAGTTTCAGTATTGGCAAAAAACTATACCTGACCTTAATGCTATACCTGTCCTTGATGCTTAGTGCTCCTAGTATTGAAGTTTTTGACCTGTCCTTGTGTGTTATTAATTGTAATTGTAATGTAATTTGTATTGATTAATGCATTGGTTCTCAAAGTAGGGTCCGGGCACCCCGAGGGGTCCTTGGGGGGGTTCTAGGGGGTCCCCAGCAAAAGTAGTTGTGTATGTAGCATCACAATCATTTTAACCACATTAACCTTTTATACTTTGGCTATTCAAGAATAGCAGATCTACAAGCAGTGCCACGCTATGAGCTTGTAGATCTGCTATTTTTCAAAAATCTTGAACATTAGTGAACATTTTTAACACAAATCTGCTTCAGGGGGATCCCTCCCTGGCACGACATATTTTCAGATGGGGGTCCACGGTGAAATATTTATCAATTTGGGGGTCCTTGACATGAAAAGGTTTGAGAACCACTGGATTAATGTATTAGTTAAACAACTTTATTAGGGGAAAAAATGAAAAAACAGTAACACAAGATTAGAGATCAATCTCAACTGAGAAAAGTCATTTTTAACAGGTGGGTTTTGAAGGAAGGGAGGGAGGGGGAAAGTTACTATGGGTTAGGTGACCAAGATACTGCATAGTTTGCAGAGTAAACCAGCATCTAGCCAGCAAAGGTGAATAGAACGGATACAAGGAGAGAGGAGTCCTAGGGGGTGAGGTGGGGTCCGAAGAGGTCAGTGCTAGGGGGCTAGGAGGAGTCTGAAGAGGTCAGTGCTAGGGGGCTAGGAGGAGTCTGAAGAGGTCAGTGCTAGGGGGTGAGGTGGAGTCTGAAGAGGTGGGAGTGAGTCTGCAGTTCTTTGGGAGCCAGGAGGGAGAAGAGTCTAGGGCCCTATTTATTTTCGCCGGTGCCTTACCCATTATCCCTAAATTTCTTTGCCATTTTTTACTATTTTTAAAAACATTTTGATCTAGGAAATGTGGAGCGTTGTCCAGGGTGTTTTAGAGAAGGGAGAAGAGTCTAGAACGTGTGGAGCGTTGTCCAGGGTGTTTTAGGGAAGGGAGAAGAGTCTAGAACGTGTGGAGCGTTGTCCAGGGTGTTTTAGAGAAGGGAGAAGAGTCTAGGACGTGTGGAGCGTTGTCCAGGGTGTTTTAGAGAAGGGAGAAGAGTCTAGGACGTGTGGAGCGTTGTCCAGGGTGTTTTAGGGAAGGGAGAAGAGTCTAGGATGTGTGGAGCGTTGTCCAGGGTGTTTTAGAGAAGGGAGAAGAGTCTAGGACGTGTGGAGCGTTGTCCAGGGTGTTTTAGGGAAGGGAGAAGAGTCTAGGATGTGTGGAGCGTTGTCCAGGGTGTTTTAGAGAAGGGAGAAGAGTCTAGAACGCGTGGAGCCTTGTCCAGGGTGTTTTAGAGAAGGGAGAAGAGTCTAGCAGCATTTCCTAACAGCATTCCTGTGTTAGCTGATCTAAGTGAGCGGGAAGGGTTGTAGGGTTGGTTGCATCATGTCTTGACTCTTGAAGGTACAGGTAGGGGGGTGCCATGCTTCTGGTTGCCTTGCAGGCCAACATTAGTGTTTTGTACTGGAGCACCTATAAGCCAGTGAAGGGAACACAACAGGGGGGGATATGTAAATATTTTGGGAGGTTGAAGAGCAGGCATTCTGGATCATTTTGTGTGTGGGCGTTTCCTTATAGAGCCACACCCCCCTCCCATCACGTCATCTATGACAACGAGCTGCCAGGCAGCGAGGCAACGGCCCTCTACAGCGTGGTCAAACCCCGGGCTAAGCCAACCAGCTCCGGCCTTTCTGCAAATCCCATCTACGACGTGGCAGGACCAACCAATCCCAGGCTGGGGGAGGGGTCAGAGTCACTAGGCAACAGCAAAAAATCTGAACTGTTTACAGGTAAGGGGACGGAATAAAGAAATACTTGTATGGTGTACACACTATGTTTATAAATATCTTACCTACAATATTTTAGGTGTAGGTTTTTGCCTCACTCAGTCAGTGTGTATTATACCAGACAGACTGACTTTTGAAGTCATAACAATATATCGGTTTGGCCGATATTTCAGCCATTATTTTGGTATCTCATATATTTTTTTGTATCTCCAATTTTTTTAAATCACTTTCAACCTGGCATAATTCTTTTAGGCGTGTCACTATAGTTGAACATTTCAAAAACTAAAATCTAAAATCTTCAAAAACACCAGTAAAGTAGGCTTCAAGCTCACAATGTGTTGTGCTGAGGATGCAGTGCGTTGTGAACTTATGTAGTTCAGCAGTTTTTACAAACTAGAGGTTTTTACATAGAGTTCGGCCCTCATACGTTGCACCGCCGATCCGACCAATGTCAACACTGATGACATCAGTGCCCATACATGGATAAATATATTGAATTGAATTTCACATTGTGTGTATTTACTTGTTTGCTTATTAGTTATTATGTTCCCGAAATAAAAACTGCAATCAAATCAAAGATTTTCAAATTGATTTGCAAAGTTTGCTCTTTGACAAAATATGGAGGGTCGAGGACTCTCCAAATTCAGGATCAGCATTGGACTCAAAACTCTGGCATCGGTCAGGCTTTTTCAGACAGCTTGTATTTAAGCAGTGTTGATTAGGCACTAGGCAGTGTATTAAACCAGTGTGCGCATTATCATACATTTGGACATCTTAGTTGATCAGATAAATGCATAAAAGTCAACATGTCCACACAGTGACTGACTGTATGTCCCTCTGTTGTCTTAGATGACAGACAGTCATCCACAGATGATGATTATGAAGACGTCTCCAATCTACCCAAAGCACCTGGACCGATGGGTAGTGTACACAACTACTGTCTGTCTGTCTGTCTGTCTGTCTGTCTGTCTGTCTGTCTGTCTGTCTGTCTGTCTGTCTGTCTGTCTGTCTGTCTGTCTGTTACTTTTAGGTTGCCTGTTCTTTTTTCTTTTCTTTTTTTCCTTCTTTCCTAAAATGCAATTGGCCTCACGCTGTGTTCTTCAAAGAAGGAAACCTATCACAGTACAACACACTCTCCACTGGGACATCATGGGTATTCAACAGGGGGTCCGTGACCCCTAGGCGTCACTGCAGGGGGGCACCCATTTTTTTTACTGTTGGATTCATGCAAAATATGCATGAATCCAACATACTATTAGCAAATATAAATTGGAAGAAAGACTACCCAACTATACCCCCAACACCCACTGTGTGGAGGACAGTAGCAATTTAGGCAACAGATAAGTTAAGCAATATAGACCCAGTCTAGTAAAAGTGTACATACTTCATATAATTACAAATTTGAATGATAATAATTAATAGATAAGCCCTAATAAAAAGCAGAACCTACTGTAGCAAGTTAACACTTTTGAGTGTTACTTGCATAATGTCCTATAATGTAAACCACACTTCAGACCCTCATATGTCTGAGAAATATTTACATTTCCTTCTTCTGCTGCGTGTTTTTAAAAAGTGTTGCATAGCGAGTGCTGACGACTTCATTTGCTATACTCTGGTTTTAACAAGAAACATGGAGACTGCCATGCTCAACTAAGACGTTGTCAGACTTATCAGGATGAGAAAACAAAGCGACCTAACCTACATTGTGTCGAATGAGAGCAGGGCAACTGTGGTTCAGCAAGACCCATATTTAAATAAGAGAAGGGCAATTTCTCCTATGAAAGCAAACAGGCAGGTGCTCGAGCACTGGTTGGCTCCTATGTGCACCTGATGGAGGCCCTGCATGCTACATGCTACACAGGTCACAGGTTAAACTGCATGCTACACAGGTTACATGTTAAACTGCATGCTACACAGGTTACATGTTAAACTGCATGCTACACAGGTTACATGTTAAACTGCATGCTACACAGGTCTCAGGTTAAACTGCATGCTACACAGGTTACATGTTAAACTGCATGCTACACAGGTTACATGTTAAACTGCATGCTACACAGGTTACATGTTAAACTGCATGCTACACAGGTTACATGTTAAACTGCATGCTACACAGGTTACATGTTAAACTGCATGCTACACAGGTTACATGTTAAACTGCATGCTACACAGGTCACATGTTAAACTACATGCTACACAGGTTACATGTTAAACTACATGCTACACAGGTCACATGTTAAACTGCATGCTACACAGGTTACATGTTAAACTGCATGCTACACAGGTTACAGGTTAAACTGCATGCTACACAGGTTACAGGTTAAACTGCATGCTACACAGGTTACATGTTAAACTGCATGCTACACAGGTCACAGGTTAAACTGCATGCTACACAGGTTACAGGTTAAACTGCATGCTACATAGGTTACATGTTAAACTGCATGCTACACAGGTTACATGTTAAACTGCATGCTACACAGGTTACATGTTAAACTGCATGCTACACAGGTTACATGTTAAACTGCATGCTACACAGGTTACATGTTAAACTGCATGCTACACAGGTTACATGTTAAACTGCATGCTACACAGGTTACATGTTAAACTGCATGCTACACAGGTTACATGTTAAACTGAATGCTACACAGGTTACATGTTAAACTGCATGCTACACAGGTCACATGTTAAACTGCATGCTACACAGGTTACATGTTAAACTACATGCTACACAGGTTACATGTTAAACTGAATGCTACACAGGTTACATGTTAAACTGCATGCTACACAGGTTACATGTTAAACTGCATGCTACACAGGTTACATGTTAAACTGCATGCTACACAGTAGGCGTGGTCTAGACCGGATCACACGGGCCATGCAGTTTGGAACTAGTGATGTGTCGTTCATGATCGATTCGTTCAAAAGAACTAGTTCATTTGCCGTGAACGTGAACGAGCTCGTTCACTTTCTGAAACTGCTACGTTCACGCGCGACGTAAAGAAAACACTCCCGCGATGGTGTTTTACACACATTATAAAACATACATTAATCACTTTAGCCCTATTTTATACCAAGGCTATTTGAAAATAGCAGATCTACAAGCTCACAACGCGTCGCATCGCGACGCGTTGTGAGCTTGTAGATCGGCTATTTTCAAATATGTTAGTACTTTTACTTTTGGTACTTTAACTATATTTTGATGCCAATACTTTTGTACTTTTACTCAAGCACATTTTGAACACTAGAAAACAGCGCTACTGAACGAGAACGCGAACGAATCAGTTGAACGAATCATTGCCGTGAACGTGAACGAAATCGTTCGTTCACTGAAATGAACTTTTTTTCCCACCGCTATTTGGAACGAATACCAGGCTTTTCCCTCCGAGGTGGAAAGTCTGGTGACGCCAGCTTATGGTAAATGTAAAAATATACACACCTCCCTCACACCTCCGTCACACCATTACCACTGAATGGCGGGTTAGTCATCTCTAGGCTCTCTAAGAGCTTGTAAAACATTCATGTTTGAAGAGTGGGTACTCTGAGTGCTTTCCTCCTGTGAGCAACACAGCATGAGGGCAAGCACATGTTAGATTTGGGGGGGTGGGGGTGTACAAAATGGTTCCATTTGGACACTCTCAGAGTTATGGGGGTCATTTTAAAAGTTTGAGCACCACTGTGCTTGTGTGCTACACTAAATGGAACGGAGCCTTTTACGGTAATTGGTGAAAGAGCTGTGAAGGCACAATTCTAAAGTAACACTTTAAGGACTTTTAAAACCCCTTTTAATACCTCTAAAATGAAGAAATTAAAAACAAAATAACACCATTACTGCGTCAATGGTAATCAACAAAGAGGCAAAAATTGTGAAAATGCAGGAGTAATTGTAGATTAGTAAAAGAAACAACAGATATTCAAGTAAAGTACAGACACTCAAAATGTTTTACTTAAGTAGGCTACAGTACTCGTCTGTCTGTCTGTCTGTCTGTCTGTCTGTCTGTCTGTCTGTCTGTCTGTCTGTCTGTCTGTCTGTCTGTCTGTAATGTATATTGTTTATATTTTAAAGTTTTGATGTATATTGTTTTATATTATTAGGTTTTAATGTATTTTATTTATATTATAATGTTTTAAAGACGTTTTATATCATTAGGTTTTTATGTATATTATTTATATTATAATGTTTTAATGTATATTGTTTGATTTTATTAGGTTTTAATTGTCGTATAAAGAAGCCCAGAGGACCCAGAGACCCTCCTGCTGAGTGGAGCCGATAACTGGACTGGACTGGACTGGACTGGACTGGACTGGACTGGACTGGACTAGACTAGACTAGACTAGACTAGACTAGACTGGACTACATTACACTGGACTGGTCACTAGACTGGACTGGACTAGACTGGACTACATTAGACAGGACTGGACTAGACTAGACTAGACTGGTCTAGACTGGACTGGTCACTAGACTGGACTGGACTACATTAGACAGGACTGGACTGAGTTGGCTTCTGGACAATAGTTGTCTCCAGAACAATGCTAATAATGCTAACGAGCTCATTTCTTTACTTATTTATTACATGGTTACGCATTATTATAACATTTGGCATTATTGAATATAACTGAATACACAATTTTCTTGTAAATAGATTTTTTTGACCACTCAGTGAGAGTAGCAACTTTTCAGTAAAAGAATGTGTATTTTGACACAATTTAGTTTCTGACGTTCTCCATGGGAGGGACAGTCTGAGGTTCATAGTGAATGTGTGTGTGATCATTTCTGCCTTAACTGACAATTCTGTGAGATCCAGTGAGTGTGGCTCTTATGTCTCTTGTCTTGTATACATAAAAAGCTGGATTTCAGAATATGTATAAAGAATGTAAGATTAAAAGTTGTGATAATTATAAAGGTGCTTGAGTCTTTTGATCATTTCTAGGGAACAAGGTTTGTTTGTCATGGCCGTCGTTGCCCCTCAGTTTGGCCTTGTGCCCCTCAAAAAAATGCCACCCTGAGGCCACAGTGGCCTTAATGCCCCAGCTGACTGTATCACTTTCTCCTCTGTCTCTTTCTTGGCAATATGTAGTTTTTGGTATTTTTGGCAAAGATGGTGTAGAGGGAAAAAAAGAGCAGACCAAAGAAAAAAATGTTAATCTGAAACACAATTGTATACAATATAGAGGGGGTCCCTGCTTCATCTCTCTCTCAGCCAGGGGGACCTTAGCCTGAAAACGTTGAAGACCACTGCTATAGATTGATTTAAATCATGTAAAACAGGTCACCAGTAGCACGGTGGAGGGTGGAGGGTTCTATTCCAGTGCCCTGCTGCTCAAAGACGTGTCAAATACACACTGCAGGTTTCTTCTGCCGACTCGTTCCCAACACTGATCACCAGGTGGCAGCAGAGTAACAGAATAAATGCACTCAGTAACTGGTGGGTCATATGACGTCTCTCTCTCTCTCTCTCTCTCTCTCTCTCTCTCTCTCTCTCTCTCTCTCTCTCTCTCTCTCTCTCTCTCTCCCAGTGTGGGTGTGGACTAGAGTTCAAAATATATGTATTTTATATCATTCTTCTCTTCTCTCTCTTTCTGTTGTGTAAAATCGTTCAGACATAGATTCTATGACAGTTTGTCTGCAATGGTGACCATGTTTAAGTCGTGTGTGTGTGTGTGTGTGTGTGTGTGTGTGTGTGTGTGTGTGTGTGTGTGTGTGTGTGTGTGTGTGTGTGTGTGTGTGTATGAGCGCGCGTGCGTGCGTGCGTGTGTGTGTTAATCTTATTCAGTTCATGCTAATGTGAAACATGAGTCTAATGACCTGCTGTCACAGACCTGAAACCCTGTGTACACACACACACACGCACGCACACACGCGCGCGCGCACACACACACACACACACACACACACACACACACACACACACACACACACACACACACACACACACACACACACACACACACACACACACACACACACACACACACACACACACACACATTGACCTCTCGTTCATTATAGTAGGAGGAAGAAAGATTTGCAAAGTGAATGTAAGAGAGAGAGACAGAGAGAGAGAGAGAGAGAGACCACAGATGCATTCCTACATTTTATCGCTGAAAATAATGTCCTGAAGCAAAATCCCAAACTGGCTTTTTAACAAATGCATAACATCACCCTCAGCACCCTAATTGACATCCAACCACATAAATAAACACAAAAGCATATTTTGTCTGCTGTTTTGTTCGATTGGATTTGGCTCCAGAGTCTGCTTCACACACTGTTGGAAAGTGACCTATGACCTCATCAAATCAATGTATATAGAGTAACAACAAGTGTGCTGTCTCTAGATTGATGGAAAACACACAGACTGCTCTCCCCAAAGCTGTTCACACTGACAGCTACAAAAGATACAAAGATACACAAAGCATGTCTGTCACTGGGTCGCTGTTGAAGTGTCCATCAACACCATCGTTGACGTCAGCGTGCATCAGATGAGTGCAGAAACATATGAAGGAGAATATGGTTGCTGTCTCCATATTTAAACTTATTGTGTTTTTTCACAAGTTAAAGGGATTCACCCAAAAAAAAGCTTTTGGTGGACTGGTAGGCTGCGGTTCCGGTGGGAGATACAAAGGAGACTCTTTGTGTCTCCTACCGGAACCGCTGCCTGTCATCAAATTATTGTCTTAGGAATGAGACCAAAACAAAACAATATCCATGAATTCAGGTGAGTCTAATCAATAGAAAACTAGTCATTTTAGGGGTGGACTATATCCCTTCAATGCCCTTCTTGATCATACTACAGCGTCACAAAAAAGCAACAAAAGTAGCTGATCCGCAAGCTCGAAACGCTTGTAGATCTGCTACTTTTGCTCATTTTATTCTTTGAATCCTCCAAAGTAACAGATTTGGACTTATGAGGTTTCCACCCCACAGATGTCAGGGTGTGAGTTCAGAGGACCCAAATGCAGTACGACACAAGGCAGGAATCAAAGTTGTGGAGGTTTATTAACAAACTAAAACGTCCCATAAAATGGGGATGTGAAAACAAAGACTCAATATACAGATGGCTTAGTTTCAGCCTACTACACACTAACACTAAACGGCTCAAATACAGAAAGGCTTGTAGCCAACACACAACATAACTCAATAAACGACGACTTGACAAGGAACTGAACAAACCGGGGAATATATATAGACACAGGGTTAACTGGACACAGGTGAACACAAGCTACAATCAACACTGGGATTGGCTGGGGCACAACAGGACACAGGTGGAGAACAATTACAAATACATACTGGTGAGACAAGACAGGAAGCGATAACAAGGCAGACAGGAAACAATACTACAAAGTAAAGTTACGGAACACCTAAGCAAAAGGCAGCAACAGAATGACAGATACAATTATACAAATGGAACACGCAGTATGCAGTATAAAATGCACTTTAGGCCTAACCGGCCTAAAGTGTCCACGACCATATAAGGGCATTCAAGGTCTAAATAATAAAGTCAAAGTCCACGGCCCAAGGAGCGGACCGTGACAACAGAGACCATATAAAGCCTAGGGCTAAACGAGAACATGAGACTCCAACTTTACAGGCAGGAAGTGTGTGAAGAGAGAAGGTGTCGTGGAAATCATAGACATATAAAGGTATACGCCTCCTCCGGCTCTGAGGCGTCTGTATCTCGGGCGCGCTTCCGCTTCCGCAGGGCTAGCGGGAAACTTCCGCGTGCGTCACAGAAGGGGGCGTTCAGTAGGCCAATCAGAGGCAGGTGGGGGGCGGGACAACTAGATTCTTACAAGTCCTGGAAAAGACGCGCTGTGATTGGCCAGTAGTCAACGCACTGTGATTGGCCAGTAGTCACTTTGAGCAGCAGCTTCCCCTGCGGAAGAGCCTTGTATTCGATACAGGTCGCTCCAATGAACTACAGAGAACAATGAGGTATCTAGGTTTCTATATCTATGGTGGAAATGTTTAAACAACACTTGGTAGCTTTGTAGCTGCAGTTGAAGCCGGCTTAACTTCGATTGTAGCTTTGTAGATGTGTTTTAGTATAGCTACAAACGTCAGGTGTCGCTTTGTATCTTGTTGGCTTCCGTTGAAAATGAGTGGTAGCACCGTAGCTTTGTATATCTGCCAGCGTGAACGCAGCATTGGGCAGGTTGGACTCATGCAGCATGAGTCACTTCCACTTCAATGAACTGGAAAAACATTAGAACAGTCTCTCTGGGCCGGGGATAAGAGCACCCAAAGTATGAGCAGTTTGGGTTATGGGCTGTGAACAGACAGTATGTCAGGGATGGAAAGGGACTTTGTACTTGGTACCTGCAACACACACACACACACACACACACACACACACACACACACACACACACACACACACACACACACACACACACACACACACACACACACACACACAGCGCTAATAAACAGCTTACATTCTGGGAAAGTTAAAAACGGGCGATGTTATTTGGTGCATATGCTAATGGGAAATGGGCGCGTGCAAATTCAGATCAATTATTCCAGCCATTGAGGAGAACCAGGCAGAACAGAGAGGTTCTGAACAGACAGATACTGTCCACAGAGGTTTGGTTAATTATGTGTAGGATAGGTTATGGAAGATGTACTTAAGTACAGTGCTTAAGTAAATGTACTTAGTTACTTTCCACCCCTGTCCATTAAACATTCAACACTCACAACACACAACTGGACAAAACAACAACGGTGCAAAAAGTCAAATATCAAAATATACAGTTTACAACAGTACATGATAAAGGTCCACTCACACATTGTACAAGTGCTTACTGTTTATTCAATTCAACTCAATTCAACAAATTAAAGTGTGTAGATTGTTGATATGAAAGAAGCAGAGCGCACACACACACACACACACACACACACACACACACACACACACACACACACACACACACACACACACACACACACACACACACACACACACACACACACACACACACACACACACACACACACACACACAACATTCATAATCATAATTCTAAACTTTGTATGTCTGCATGTTAACCTACTTCCAGTTTGAGGTGGCGAGAGAGAGACAGAGACAGAGAGAGAGAGAGAGAGAGAGAGAGAGAGAGAGAGAGAGAGGAAGGGAAAGCTAATCAGCATGTAGAGACAGAGAGAGACTTTGGCAAGTGATGAATACACACACACACACACACACACACACACACACACACACACACACACACACACACACACACACACACACACACACACAGTGTGTGTGGAATAAGTGTCCAGAGCCAAGAAGAGAGAAAAAGAGATTTGAGGGTGAAAAGGTGGATTTGGAGCTGTGTCAGGAACTGCAATTCACACACACACACACACACACACACACACACACACACACACACACACACACACACACACACACACACACACACACACACACACACACACACACACACACACACACACACACACACACACACACACACACACACACACGGACACAGCAACGAGTGGTTTCAATTAAACCTTTGGCGTGGCTGACTGCCTGGTAGCTACACACACTGTGAAGTCCTCAGTGTTAATGTAACTCTGAGGGAGCTACAAACCCGTACGGGTCCATTTGGTTCCATTTGTAGCTCCCTCAGAGTTACAAATGGATACAATTACCACTGAGGAGTTTTTACTGTGTAGGATGTGGTTGAACCTCTGTGTGCGTGCGCGCATGCGTGCGTGCGTGTGTGAGCCCGTAACCATGGCAGCAACCAGTGTAGTCTGGATGACATCATCATTGCGAGTCAGAGGGTCAAGAACAGAGAAATGACAGAGATAGTGTCTGTCTGTCGGTGTGAGTTCACACAATCTATATGTGTGTGTGTGTGTGTGTGTGTGTGTGTGTGTGTGTGTGTGTGTGTGTGTGTGTGAGTGAGTGAGTGAGTGAGTGAGTGAGTGAGTGAGTGAGTGAGTGAGTGAGTGAGTGAGTGCGTGCGTGCGTGCGTGCGTGCGTGCGTGCGTGCGTGCGTGCGTGCGTGCGTGCGTGCGTGCGTGTGTGAGTTCACACAATCTGTTCATGTTCTATTTGATCATTTTGTCATTTCACAATAACCATTCGGTGTAAGTATGTCTCACAGTTGTGGAAAAGGTACTCACATGTTTTACTTAAGTAAAAGTATCAATACTGCAATATAGAAATACTCAGTTACAGGTAAAAGTCCGGAATTCAAAATGTACTTGAGTAAAAGTACAAAAGTATTGGCATCAAAATGTACTTTAAGTGACAAAAGTAAAAGTACTCATTATGCAGAAAGTTTTCAAAATGTATAAAACATATTTTGAAAATAGCAGATCTACAAGCTCACAATGCGTCGCATCGTGACGCATTGTGTCAGAGAGGTAAATGTATTGGAAATTTGAAATACTCAAGTAAAGTACAAATACCTCAAAATCGTACTTAAGTACAGTACTTAAGTAAATATACTTAGTTACTTTCCACCACTGATGTCTCATGTTTCCTTTACACTATTAAACACAATTTTTATTGCCGATTGTCTGCCCACAATCGCAGGCTCCGGATATATACCGTAAATGTATTCATTTATGAATTGTACAGTTGATAAATATCGTTTCTGACATCTTGCTGTTGGCTTTCCAAAATATCCTCAGGCAATGGGTCCTGCAGCATGTTTTCGGCAAAGAGATGTTTGGAGTAGAGTGGAAAAAAGAGCAGACCAAGCACAGAGGCAACGGTCAAGTCTACTGTAGTATTGAGGGTTATTGAGGGTTGAAGGGGTTAAATAAAAAAAAGATATTAACATGAATCCAACATATTAATAAAAAAAAAGATAGGTCAACAAACAAACAAAATACACAACACTGTTGACTAGTGCTGTCAGGCAAGTTTATGAAAACTATGAAAAAGTTTAACCTGCAACTCTCAGCTAAGGGGTCTGAGAAACATAGAAGACCCCAGTTCCAGAGTGTTGCATAATATACCGTAAAGTCAGGGGTGATGCAACTTTGATGATAGAGAGGGCCACTATTATTTCCATACTCACTCCAGGGGGCCACATTGCATATACTGTCAGACACCTCTTATCTCCACATTTTAACTTTTTAAAATGCCCATTCTATGTCACACAAAAGTAGCAAAAATAGCAGATCTACAAGCTCAAAACGTGTCGCAGCGCTACGCGTTTTGATACTATTTTAATACTACTCATTAAGCTACTAATATAGACTGAAGTAATTAAAGCGGGTCATGTTTGCATGTTTGGAATTGTAACAGCTGAAATCAATTACATTTACATTCAAGTACATTTACTTAAGTACAATCTTGAGGTATTTGTACTTGCTATTACTAGGTATTACTACTTAAGTATTTCCAATTTCCAGTACGTTTACTTCTACTCCACTACATCTCAAAGGCAAATATTGTACTTTTACTCCACCACAATTATTTGAAAACTTTAGTTACTAGTTACTTTGTAGATTTCGAGTATTATAACAAAACAGACATTAACCACTTCAGCCCTATATATATTTTGGCCATTTGAAAATAGCATACTTGTAACAGAGTATTTCTATATTGCAGTATAGATACTTTTACTTAAGTAAAACATTTGAGTACTTTTTTCCACCACTGCATATGACAGGATATGCCTGGCATACGTGAGACTATGTGAAAGTTGACTGTGGTGTTCAACTGTTGTGTTAACTGCTGAACACCATGCATTGTGTGTGTGTGTGTGTGTGTGTGTGTGTGTGTGTGTGTGTGTGTGTGTGTGTGTGTGTGTGTGTGTGTGTGTGTGTGTGTGTGTGTGTGTGTGTGTGTGTGTGTGTGTGTGTGTGTGTGCGCACACGCACGTTTTAATCGTTTGTAACCACAGGCCTTTCTTGCACTCCCATCATGCTTTGCTGTAATCATAGGACCCTTCCAAACCACACACACGTGCGCGCGTGTGCACGTGTGCGCACACACAGCTGGGAGCTCTTTCTGTCTGTCAGTCACACTACCTCTGAAAACCACTAAGTACAACTCTCACTGTGTGTGTGTGTGTGTGTGTGTGTGTGTGTGTGTGTGTGTGTGTGTGTGTGTGTGTGTGTGTGTGTGTGTGTGTGTGTGTGTGTGTGTGTGTGTGTGTGTGTGTGTGTGTGTGTGTGTGTGTGTGTGTGTGTGTGTGTTGAGAGAGGAACTACTGGCAATAAGTGGAGTGTGCTTCGTGGCAGAATGGCACACACACACACACACACACACACACACACACACACACACACACACACACACACACACACACACACACACACACACACACACATGTACACGCACACGCACACGCACACACGCACACAAACACATGCACACACACACACACACACACACACACACACACACATTAAAACACATACATCCACACATGCTACAAGACTAAAATACACACACATGCAGGAGACCACATACATCCTGGGGAGAGAGAGAGAGAGAGAGAGAGAGAGAGAGAGAGAGAGAGAGAGAGAGAGAGAGAGAGAATCAGCTGTTGATTTTCTCTTAAACTCCTCAGTTTTCCCTCTCTTCTGAAACTCTCCGTTCTGTGTGGAGTCGGTCCAGAGTGTTCTAATAGCAGCATGACTTCCTATCCATCTCTGACGTCATGCTGATGATGTCATGTTGACCACATCATGATCAGCCGTTCCCAAATATGGAGGGATGGCAGGACGGTGGACCTGAGAACTCCACATGACTCCACATGACACCAACTAAAGTGGACTTGACACAACTCCACGCCACACGCCTCGCCTTGACACTACATTTCCTCAACACGACAGGAGTAGAAACTACTTTTCATGTCGGAAACGAAAGAAGGTACCCAGCTGCTGATGCCCTCAATCAGTGGCAGTGGTGGAAAGTAACTAAGTACATGTACTCAAGGACTGTACTTAAGTACAATTTTGAGGTATTTTTACTTTACTGGAGTATTTCCAATTTTCTGTACTTTTGCTTCTACTCCACTACATCTCAGAGGCAAATATTGTACCTTTACTCCACTACAATTATTTGAAAACTTTAGTTACTAGTTTCATTGTAGATTTTGATTATAATTACAAAACCACTTCAGCCCTACATACATTTCGGCCATTTGAAAATAGCCGATCTACATGCTCACAATGCGTCACGATGCGACGCATTGTGAGCTTGTAGATCGGCCATTTTCTACATTTGAAAACTTGTGAAATGGGAATGAATTCCAGACTTTTACTTGTAAGGGCACGGTCCCACCGCACTTTTATTTTACCTCTGGGGCGGAATCTGCCAATGCTTTGTCAATGTAAATGCGTGGATTCACGCAAGAGCGGATCTTTCCACCTGTCGCGCAGACCGTGCGTTTATCTGCTCTACAAGACTTGTCCATTTGAAGCAGAAAACTGCTGGAGGCAGGAGCTGATTTTCCCCCTCTGTCCAATCGGGTGAGTCGAAGGCGGACCGTCCCAAGACTCAGGAAGCACCATGGTGCTCAAGGCAGAAGGCGGTGCGGGCTACGGGGAGGGTCCTGAAAGTGAGTGACAGGTGCGTCACTCCCGTTTTTTAGAATCCGCTGGCTGCAAAAAACTGTGGCCGCGCACAACCTGCGTTTAACGCTAGCCGACCATGTTTTGGTGGGAGCGCGCCCTAAGGGAACGGTCCCACCGCACTTTTATTTTACCTCTGGGGCGGAATCTGCCAATGCTTTGTCGATGCAAATGCGTGGATTCATGGTCTTGCACATTTTTCTGGAGAATCCACGCATTTGCATTGACAAAGCATTGGCAGATTCCGCCCCAGAGGTAAAATAAGTATTATTTAGTATTTCTACATTGCAGTATTGATACTTTTACTTATAAGTAAAACATGTGAGTACTTTGTCCACCACTGATCAATGGGGAAGAAGAGGACTTTTTTCTCCAACATCGTCCAACAAGACCTTGAGGAAGTCATTCTGCTTGTATTGCTGTCTAATCCCCTGTTATTCTCCCATTAGTCAGTCCTCCCTGATCTGCATGCAACCTGGTAGCCACAGCCGGGCTGCTGACGGGCCGGCTACCAGGAACAGGGACCGTCATTTAGCCCTCGTCCTGGCCTCTCTCAACTGGCTGCCAGCATTTGATTGATTGAATACTTTAAAGGTAGGGTAAGTGATTTGCTTTGGTTAAAATAAGTGTTAAATAGCTCTATATTCTGATAGTACTCATTGCTATAGAGTGTTTGTTCAGTATTAGGAGTCTCTTTGTCTCTCCACCTCTTTATTAAACAGAAAATGCATTTTCGTTTCAGTTTCAGTTTCATTTCCAATTTTATCCAACCAGGACAGAGAACTCAATCAGGATACAGATTAAACAAGTGGAATTGGAAGTGATGACACTAAGAAATGAGCAGGCAAAATTGGAACTGGAATACTATACAAATTAAGCTTAAAAATGGGTACTTTCTCCTGATTGGCTGAGATTTTGACACTGTTTATTAAAGAGCTGGAGAGACAGGGAGACATCTGTTACTGAAAAAACACTCTATAGCAATGATTACTATCAGAATATAGTGCTTTAACCTTTTAACAAAATACTTTTTGTTTGAACCAAAAAATATCACTTACCCTACCTTTAATAGAAGTTTGCAAAAAAAAAAGCACATGAAAGTACAGTTCAATGCAAGGTCAGCTAATAGGAATTTAAAAACCCAAGAAAGCCATTGGCTTGTTTCCATTGGGGTCCTTTGTACTCAATTCATAGTGACATTAAATGACAGACAGATATACACTACTATGCAGAACATCATATAAACGGTTTAAGAATAAGAAAAACGAAGAAGAAATGTACAGTAAAAGGGGGGGGGTAAGTTATGATTTTTATAGGAGCCAGTTTCGAATTGTAGCCACCTGACGGTGAAACACGCTTTAGAAACAATCTGAAGATTCTCCTGATTGTTTATGAAGCTATAAATGGGTCTTTGCCGGTTCCCCACCTACATCCCTGACCTTTTTGACCCCTCCTCCTTCCTCCAGGTCACCGCAGGTCGTCCTGACTAGGAGCTCCAGGAGGCTCAGGGCTGGCCTGAGCCGGGCCTTTTCTGTCACATCAGCCCCCGAGACCACTGGCTCTCAAACGTTTTTATTATGTTTAGGACCCTGGACCACATTTTTATGCAGTGGTGGGAAAAGTACAATGTTTTACTTAAGTAAAAGTATCAATACTGCATTGTAGAAATACTCTGTTACAAGCAAACGGCCTGTGTTCAAAATGTTACTTGAGTAAAAGTACAAAAGTATTGGCATCTAAATACACTTAAAGTACCAAAAGTAAAAGTACTAACATGTTTGAAAATAGCCGATCTACAAGCTCACAGCGCGTTGTGAGCTTGTAGATCTGCTATTTTCAAATAGCCTATGTATAAAATAGGGCTAAAGTGGTTAATGTATGTTTCATAATATCATAACTTGTATCTGAAAAGTAACTAGTAACTAAAGTTGTCAAATAATTGTAGTGGAGTAAAAGTACTGTATTTGCCACTGAGATGTAGTGGAGTAGAAGTAAAAAATACGTCAAAATTGTACTTAAGTACAGACACAGTACTTGAGTAACTGTACTTAGTTACTTTACACCACTGTTTTTATGGGCACTTGATTTATAATCCCTTGAAATAAAGCATACCTTGAATAATAATATCTATTTGAAAATACATTTACAACCCTGTGATTCCTGCTGATTATGTGTCTTTAAGAGCTAAGGAATAATAGTGTTTCTGTACACATTTAAATAGAAGCATAAATATATGGCCTATAGATATTACCAGAACCTTAGAAAGCATAAAGAGAATGCATTCACACGCTATGCTTTTCAAAAACAAATAGCTGCACTATGTAACTTTCCTGTTCTAGCCTAGATTTGAACCGAGTTTGGACCTTCGGGTCAAAATTCGTATCAAACTAGAAAGAGGACTGCAGGGGCGCTGATTTATGTCCGCGCTTCTGGGTGCGCAACAGGTGTGCAGGCGCGGCCGGGGTCCGCGTGCGTGCAAAAATTTGCAGTTATTTTCCGGGTTTGTTACCTTTTTGGGGGGGTTTTGTTACTTTAATTCGGTTAATTTGGTACCAAAAATGAAGTGAAGATGTCCGTGTTTTTTTCTTTTTCTTTTTTTGTGATGAGTTTGTGATGGGTGCTCGTCATTTCCCCTGTATTTCCCACAGTACCGGCGCCCTTGGTGTGACTGTGTCAAAGGTCATGTCCAACATTTCCAACAGCATCTAAATGTCAGATTAGACTAAATGACATTGTATTCACTAAACAAAGTTACATAATACAGCTTTAATGGGAAGGATACATTTATAATCTTTTCACTTGTCAATTAGCCCTATTTTATACCCAGGCAATTTGAAAATAGCAGATCTACAAGATCACAACGCGTCGCATCGCGACGCGTTGTGAGCTTGTAGATCTGCTATTTTCAAAATTTTAGTACTTTTACTTTTGGTACTTTAAGTATATTTTGATACCAATACTTACGTATTTTTACTCAAGTAAATCTTGAATTCCGGACTTTTACTTGTAACAGAGTATTTCTATATTGCAGTATCGATACTTTTACTTAAGTAAAACATTTGAGTACTTTTTCCACCACTGCTAGACTGTGGAACACAGTCAGATCTGTCCTCTCTATTTAATCCTGTAAGTCCAGACTCAACACTCTCTGTTATTCATTAGCCCCTTGATGTGGCTGCTTTTTATAGTTTTAGTTGATGGTTGTTTACTTGTATTTTTATCGCTGATAGTTTAGTTGTGCCTCTGAGATGTATGTCTGCTTGTTTATGTCTATATGGCTTCAGCTACTTTATGAACACTGTCTGTCTGTCTGTCTGTCTGTCTGTCTGTCTGTCTGTCTGTCTGTCTGTCTGTCTGTCTGTCTTTTAGAAATATATAGGGCTGAAGTTTTCATATAATTGTAGTGGAGTAAAAAGTACAATATTTGCCCCTGAGATGTAGTCGAGTAGAAGTAAAAGTATTGAAATACCTCAACATTTTAATTAAGTACAATACTTGAGTAAATGTACTTAGTTACTTTACACCACTGGGCACACTGCCAGTATAGGCTACAAAGGCACTAAAATCCTTGATTTTGCGATGAAATATGCGTTTTTTTTTGCAATTTTATGTGGTGAAATTGCGGGAAGTTGTGAAATATGCGGCAATATGCGAATATTGAAATGTGCGAAAAGTTGCGAAAAATACGAAATATGTGAAAAGTTGCGAAATATGCGGAAATATGCGATGCGAAGCGGCCTTTTTCGCATAATTATGCGCCATTTTGCTGATTATGCGGTAAATTATATAATCAATGCGATCACATAATCGCATTTTTCTCGTTACCAATGATACTAATGAAGGCTCTGTTCCATTTAGTGTAGCACAGTGGTTTCCACGACCCCCATAACTCTGAGAGTGTACAAATGGACCCAAATGGACCCTTACGGGTCCATTTGGTTCCATTTGTACACTCTCAGAGTTACACACCCGTAAGGGGCCATTTGGAAGCCCATGAGGGTGGGGCCCTGGACCCCAACTGTAGACCCACTGGTGTAGCAGAGTGTTTCCAGTGAGGCCCAACATGCACAATATCAGCACCCTCTGTTTGACCAGAATGGAACAGAGCCTTCATTAGTATCATTGGCAACACCTGTGAATGTCTTCACACTATAGAGCATCGCAGTTCCCGCCCACTTCCTGGTTTTTCGTGGTGCCGGAAGGAACAACTCAATGCATTTTTCCCATTGACATTTCCAAAAATATTTATATCTATTAATTTAAGCCTCGAATCAAGCCATCACGAGATGACATGAATCATGACCATAAAACGTTTTTTTCTGTGATTTTTTTTATTTTATATTTAATTATATGATATACTATATTTAATAAATACCCTTTGTTTTGCCGTTTTCCAAAAAAAAGAATCACAGAATCAAACGTTTTATGGTCATGATTCATGTCATGTCATGATGGCTTGATTCTAGGCTTAAATTAATAGATATAAATATTTTTGGAAATGTCAATGGGAAAAATGCATTGAGTTGTTCCTTCCGGCACCACGAAAAACCAGGAAGTGGGCGGGAACTGCGATGCTCTATGGCTGCTGTGAACAGAGCCGCAGATATACAAGCTCATATATAGAGCGAGTGCTGGGTCGGAGGTGGAGAGAGAAAGAGAGACAGAAATACAGAGATAGATGATGAGTGATAGATAGAACACAAGGTGATGGAGGACAGGAAGAGTGACAGACAGTGAAGAAAATACAATGATACAAACAGAGGAGAGAGATGAAGATAAAAATACAGAGAATAATGAGCAGGAAACC
>NC_137614.1:50771706-50776706 GCF_963280865.1 Gymnoscopelus braueri
AGAGAGAGAGAGAGAGAGAGAGAGAGAGAGAGAGAGAGAGAGAGAGAGAGAGAGAGAGAGAGAGAGAGAGAGAGAGAGAGAATGATAGAGAGATAGAGAGAGAGGAGAGAGAGAGAATGATAGAGAGAGAGAGGGAGAGACAGGACAACAGACAGAAAGATAGAAAGAGAGAGAGAGTCTGCATCATTCAGTCCTTGCACAAAACACTGTTGCTAAGCAACTGCAGCTTCACTTTGAAGTTTCTCTCATTGTTTTTTTAACAATCAGGTCAGAAAAGAACACACACACACACACACACACACACACACACACACACACACACACACACACACACACACACACACACACACACACACACACACACACACACACACACGTGCGCGCACAACCAGCTGACCAGTTAGTTTGCTGTTGTTAGTAGATGAACTGTGTCATTAGTTTGGTGTAAACGTGGAGGAGTGTGTATACATTGTGTTACACACTGTGTTATAGCACTGGTTCTCAAACATTTTCACGTCGAGGACGTGTATTTGGCCCATCTGAAAAGATGCTGTGCCAGGGACCCCATAAGAGAAGAGTTGTGGTGCAGACATGTTCAAAATTGTTCAAATCATGTGGCTGTTGACTGTAAGTCAAACAGGGCATGAGTTATACCTGTTCAAAGTTTGCATTTTCAATCAATTGCTATAACGACACCCTTTGGCCAATGGCTGTGAGTTTCATTTCTTGGCCGTTTTGCAAACACTCTAGTCTACCTTGTACCTTTATGCCAAGTTTTGCAAAAAGTGACAACAAAAAGTGGCGGTCTGGCGGAATAATAGTAATAATAAAACTAACAAATACAATAGGGTGCCTAGTATGTACTACGTACTTAAGTTGGCCCCCTAATAAAACTAAAGTTATGTCTCTGCTGCACAGAGGTCGGCGGCGGTAAACCTGTTGAATGGGTGGTGGGTACACTGTTAAATCTACTGTTGAATGGGCAGTGGATACACTGTTAAATCTGCTGTTGAATGGGTGGTGGGTACACTGTTAAATCTGCTGTTGAATGGGTGTGAGTACACTGTTAAATCTGCTGTTGAATGGGTGTGAGTACACTGTTAAATCTGCTGTTGAATGGGCGGTGGGTACACTGTTAAATCTGCTGTTGAATGGGTGGTGGGTACACTGTTAAATCTGCTGTTGAATGGGCGGTGGATACACTGTTAAATCTGCTGTTGAATGGGTGGTGGGTACACTGTTAAATCTACTGTTGAATGGGCAGTGGATACACTGTTAAATCTGCTGTTGAATGGGTGGTGGGTACACTGTTAAATCTGCTGTTGAATGGGTGTGAGTACACTGTTAAATCTGCTGTTGAATGGGTGTGAGTACACTGTTAAATCTGCTGTTGAATGGGCGGTGGGTACACTGTTAAATCTGCTGTTGAATGGGTGGTGGGTACACTGTTAAATCTGCTGTTGAATGGGCGGTGGATACACTGTTAAATCTGCTGTTGAATGGGTGGTGGGTACACTGTTAAATCTGCTGTTGAATGGGTGGTGGGTACACTGTTAAATCTGCTGTTGAATGGGTGTGAGTACACTGTTAAATCTGCTGTTGAATGGGTGTGAGTACACTGTTAAATCTGCTGTTGAATGGGTGAGAGTACACTGTTAAATCTGCTGTTGAATGGGTGTGAGTACACTGTTAAATCTGCTGTTGAATGGGTGTGAGTACACTGTTAAATCTGCTGTTGAATGGGCGGTGGGTACACTGTTAAATCTGCTGTTGAATGGGTGGTGGGTACACTGTTAAATCTGCTGTTGAATGGGCGGTGGATACACTGTTAAATCTGCTGTTGAATGGGTGGTGGGTACACTGTTAAATCTGCTGTTGAATGGGTGTGAGTACACTGTTAAATCTGCTGTTGAATGGGTGGTGGTACACTGTTAAATCTGCTGTTGAATGGGCGGTGGATACACTGTTAAATCTGCTGTTGAATGGGTGGTGGGTACACTGTTAAATCTGCTGTTGAATGGGTGGTGGTACACTGTTAAATCTGCTGTTGAATGGGCGGTGGGTACACTGTTAAATCTACTGTTGAATGGGCGGTGGGTACACTGTTAAATCTGCTGTTGAATGGGCGGTGGGTACACTGTTAAATCTACTGTTGAATGGGCGGTGGGTACACTGTTAAATCTGCTGTTGAATGGGTGGTGGTACACTGTTAAATCTGCTGTTGAATGGGTGGTGGGTACACTGTTAAATCTGCTGTTGAATGGGTGGTGGGTACACTGTTAAATCTGCTGTTGAATGGGCGGTGGGTACACTGTTAAATCTACTGTTGAATGGGTGGTGGTACACTGTTAAATCTGCTGTTGAATGGGTGGTGGGTACACTGTTAAATCTGCTGTTGAATGGGTGGTGGTACACTGTTAAATCTGCTGTTGAATGGGCGGTGGGTACACTGTTAAATCTACTGTTGAATGGGTGGTGGGTACACTGTTGCGTCAGGTCGGAAGTTGTGTTGATTTTGACAGCAATTCTTTATTCAGTTTTATTCATAGTCTTTTGAATCACATTCATTTTAGTTTTAGTCATATTTTAGTCATCTGAAATGTTTTACTGTTAGTCTAGTTTTAGTTGACTAAATATCATAAGATTTTAGTCGACTAAATCTACAGTTGATTTAGTCGACTAAAATGTATGTTGGCGGTGCCTTGATGGCGTCGTAATGCCTTATTTTACACTTGCTTGCATGCTGAAAATAGCCGATCTACAAGCTCACAATGCGTCACAGCGCGACGCATTGTGAGCTTGTAGATCTGCTATTTTCAAAGCGCAACTCCGAGCGCAACCAGTGAATGAAAACCAATGAATCTCTTGACGAAATTGTCAAAATATTTTGTCTTAGTTTTAGCCATTATAGCCTAGTTTTTATTTAGTTTTCGTCAGTGAAAAAAAGGTAGTCGACGAACATTTGTCGTCATAGTTTTAGTCGACGAAATCAACACTGGTCGGAAGTTGTGGGGAAGCGGTGAAAACGCACCGAGGCTTTCGGCCCGTCGGATAGCAACGGGCTTGTTGTTGAAAAAGACCCATAGAGCCATAGGCTATTTTTAGCACCTTAGTAGCCTAGTCTGTGGTGTGGGCTCTCAGGTGCATTCAGCAACTATTTTTCACACCTTCCAATCGACTGATCTCTCGGCTTCATTCGACTGCCAGTCTGTCTGTAATCTGTATTCTGTAGTAGTCTGTTTGGTGGAGACAGAGGCGTACGGTCATTGGGGCCAACGAGGCCATGGCCCGGTCTGTGGGGCAAGATCCGCCAGGAGAAAAAAAAACTAAAAATCAACATAACAACATTAGCAGCCCCTCACCCTATAAGTCGTCTTTGTTTTCAAATGGGGCTCATTTGCATTCGGCCGAATTGTTAATGAGTGGCCATCAGAAAACCAGTTTCGCCGTCAAACCGGTTCTCAATAGACTTATCAGCCATTGTTGCGCGATTCTGGCCCGGTCAACGTTAAAATTCACCATACGCTGCTGGGTGGAGAGCTACCTTAACAAATATAGGGTGTCTACCGGGGCAGGAATTTCAGGGAGGCCACAAAGGCCATGGCCATCTTTTCCCCTCAGTTTGGCCTTGTGCCCCTCAAATAAAAATTAAAAAAATGGCATGCCCTGAGGGCACAGTGGCCTTAATGCCCCAGCTGGCTGTACCACTTTCTCCTCTGTTTACATTTAAAATCCTTAACCATTATATTCAATTAATTCTTTCAATGGACTAAAATCTTGTTTTATTTGATGGCCTTGCCCTGCCCTGGCATTTGGCCTTTGTGCCCTCGAAAAATGGACAACACCAAAGGTCAAGTGGCCTTGCCCCTAAAATGATGAAATTCCAGGCCTGGTGTCTATGCACTACGTGCTAGCTTGGCCGCCTAATTAAATATCAAAATATTTATTGTGTAAAATGAGTCACGACGTCATGAAGTGGACAAGAAATGCTGTTAGTCATTTGTTCATTCTAGATTCACATAGTGTCCAGCATCTCTCCCAAGTCTCTTTCATCTCTTCCATCCCCATTTACCCAGCATACACTGTATTCATATCTCATATGATGTAATGTTATAATCATCTCCTCATTCCATTCTTTGACATCAGGGCTTCTGGGTAGCCTCCAGTTACACAGCAGACTTCTGGCATCTGGAATAATGGCGACCATAACCTATTTAGCCCGGGAACGCATATGTGCAATTTTTTTTAGATTTCTTTGGCTATTCCAAAATAGCAGATGTACAAGCTCATAGCGTGGCACGAGTGCTATGAGCTTGTAGATCTGCTATTTTTGAAAAATCGTGAAAAAATGTGTGCAAATCTTTAAATATATATATTTTTTTTACATTTCTTTACTCAAATATTTGCATCTGGGGATTCTACAAATATCTTCACAGTTTTTAGAAAAAACATGTTTTTTTTTTCATGTCAAGGACTGCCAAAATGATATGTATTTGGCTGTGGACCCCATCTCAAAATATGTTGTTCCAGGGACCCTCAGAAGCAAAGATTTGAGTTTAAAAAATTTGCTTTAAAAAATATATATACATTTGATATATATAGATTTGCACACATTTTCACGATTTTTAGCAGATCTACAAACTCATGTATATCTGCTATATTTGAATAGCCAAAGCAATCTTAAAATGACACTGATGCGTTCCCGGTCTTAATGGGTTAACAATAGTAATAATGCCGACCTTAACAATAGTAAATGTGTTATTTTGTTACATTGGGTCCCACTGCTCTGTCACCAAGGAGACAGAGCCGTGGCTGCGGAGGTCTAATGTGAATCTCAAACATTTTGTCCAGGAATTCTAAAACTTTACACCAAAAGGGTTGTACCATGCACCATGTCCCAGATCATGTGCATATAAGTGACAAAATCCGAACAATGCATGGTTTTTAAATTATTCGCATTTTTGTTTTTCATTTCATATCATACGAAAGCAGAGAATCAT
>NC_137614.1:50781706-50794206 GCF_963280865.1 Gymnoscopelus braueri
ACTTAAAGTATCAAAAGTGAAAGTACTAAATAATTGAAAATAGCAGATCTACAAGCTACGAGCTTGTAGATCGGCTATTTTCAAATAGACTATGTATAAAATAGGGCTGTATGTTTTATAATGTAATAATTTATATCTGAAAAGTAACTAGTATAAGTTTTCAAATAAATGTAGTGGAGTAAAAGTACAATATTTGCTTCTGAGATGTAGTGGAATAGAAGTAAAAGTATTGGAAATTGGAAATACTCAAGTAAAGTACAAATACCTCAAAATTGTACTTAAGTAAATGTACTTAGTTACTTCACACCACTGCTAACATCTATAGTGATATTAGTTATATCACTGCTATACTAGGCTACTAACTAGTTAGTTTGTATTTCAGTAAACTAAAATGTCCCCCCCCACCCCCATTCTATTTTTTGTTACATTACATTACATTACATTACATTACAGTCATTTAGTAGACGCTTTTATCCAAAGCGACTTACAATAAGTGCATTCAACATAGGTAGGGAACGAAAACTACTAATCACCAGAAGTCTTAAGTGCATTATCTGCAAAAACAAGCAACCAAGAGTATACCTAGCGCTAAGGTAAAAGTGCAATATATCAGCTACCTATTTCCTTAAACAGATGAGACAAAATAGCTAAATCAAATGAGCATGAGCTAAAACAAATAAGTGAATCGACTAAACAAGATCCAATAAACAATCCAATACTCCAATAAACAATACAGCAATAGAAAACAAGCGTTCGTACAACTAGTTAACAACAAGTAGGTCAGGCAGAGAGGAAGGGTAGTGTTTCCTGAAGAGGTGAGTTTTCAGCCTGCGGCGAAATATGGGCAGTGACTCTGCTGTCCTAACATCAGTGGGAAGTTCATTCCACCACTGTGGGGCCAGAACAGAAAAGAGTCGTGACCGTGTGGATCGGCCAGAAGGACCCTTGAGTGACGAGGCAATCAGTCGCTTTTGTTACTTTGTTAGTTTCAGTTAACTATAATCGCCCTGTCAGGCAGTTGTCTGGCCTTTGTTTCCCCAGTCTGTGTGTGCATTCATTTTCCAGATCTGATTTGAAAAATTGTGCTGTGAGTGTGGAGGATGTTTACTTGATACATGTTACATATGGTTAGTTTCTTGAAGAGATGCTTGTGAGTGAGCTGTGTAATCTGCTTGTGAAATAATTTGAGTGCAAGGTTTCTGAAGATAAATCCTGTGCAGTTTAGTATAATGAGTACTTTGCCCAGATGTTGTAGGTAATGTGAGGTAAAACCATAGTGTAATACAATTTCACTGATGTATTGCCTTTTGTCAAGCATGTGATTACGTTTGCTTAGAATGCCAGTGTTTCGTGGCACTTTAGATCTCTTTAATGTAAGGATTCCAGCGTAATTTGTTATCAACTGACTATGTCTAGGAATCTAGTTGACGAGGTTGAGCTAATTGAGGAATTGTCAGTCTTTTCCTCACTTTTCCTCTGATTTATTTTGTTTAACTAGGATTAAATATAATATTACAACAACAATTTGTATACATTTTGAACCAAAAGGTAGATTATTTACAGTTGTTATGAGCTATACGGAAGATCACAATAATCAGTCTAATGTGCCATAAGTATGTTTCTCTCAGCAAGAGAGGAGAGGAGAGGAGAGGAGAGGAGAGGAGAGGAAGAAAAATAAGGAAAAATACGATAAGAGGGGAACAGATGAGATGAAAGGAGGAGAGGACTAGACCCTCAAGTGGCTTCAATTAAGAAAATTACAGAGGGAGAGAAATAAAAAGAGGAGAGAGAGAGAGAGAGAGAGAGAGAGAGAGAGAGAGAGAGAGAGAGAGAGAGAGAGAGAGAGAGAGAGAGAGAGAGAGAGAGAGAGAGAGACCTAACTGTCTAACTATGTCCTGATTACAGGGATCCAGTGGAACCATTGAACCAACACAGTCATGCTAACCCAGACCCAACCCAACCCAGCCCGACCCAACCCAGACCAGACCAGAGCTATAGCCAGGGAGGGTTATTTTAGGCACACATCGGCTGGAAGAAGTTATTTTACTTACAGAAGAAAATGACATTTCCTTTGCTTTTTATTTATACTGACAGTTTATGAAACTGCTCTGAGTGAGACAGTGTAGGAGAGACAGACAGCAGGACAGCCCTGAGTGAGACAGTGTAGGAGAGACAGACAGTAGGACAGCTTTGAGTGAGACAGTGTAGGAGAGACAGACAGTAGGACAGCTCTGAGTGAGACAGTGTAGGAGAGACAGACAGTAGGACAGCTCTGAGTGAGACAGTGTAGGAGAGACAGACAGACAGGAGGAAAGCTGAGAGGGAGACCAGCCTAGGAGAGATTTACTATGGGACAGCTGATAGGTAGTGAGGAAGACATTATATGGCTGCTTGCCTGCTTATATCTAACCTTTATATTTTACCATCACTTATCACAATCATCACTTCTACAATACATTATGATATTTGACAGCTTGTAAGAGCCTAGATGTCTCCACTATAGGCCTAATAGCTATTGTTTTGATACAGCCTATGTTGTCTTCTTACATAAGACCTACAGTTAGTATGTCTTAAAATGGACTCCAAATGAACTGAACTTGGGTTCATACCCAAAATGCAGACCTACAAGAGTTTGTAGATCGGGTATTTTCGGCATTGCACACCGATGTGCAATGGAGCATGAATTGAGAAGTGAAGTTGAGAAAAAAATTCTTCGAAGCCGATCCTGTCCTGACAAAATGTATCTGCCTGGATCATTTATTGTTCACTAAAATCCATGAGCATAAACTTTGCTCATTTGAAATCAGGATTAGATATTAATAAGATGTCCTGCAAAAGTATGGTATAATTACTTTCTTTCTATAGAAACTTTATGTCTATCCTATCAGGACCTCTAGTACAGCTGGCTTTATATCCTACCAGGGCCTCTAGTGCTGCTGGTTTTATATCCTACCAGGGCCTCTAGTGCTGCTGGTTTTATATCCTACCAGGGCCTCTAGTGCTGCTGGTTTTATATCCTACCAGGGCCTCTAGTGCTGCTGGTTTTATATCCTACCAGGGCCTCTAGTGCTGCTGGTTTTATATCCTACCAGGACCTCTAGTACTGCTGGTTTTATATCCTACCAGGACCTCTAGTGCTGCTGGTTTTATATCCTACCAGGACCTCTAGTGCTGCTGGTTTTATATCCTACCAGGACCTCTAGTACTGATGGTTTTATATCCTACCAGGACCTCTAGTACCGATGGTTTTATATCCTACCAGGACCTCTAGTACTGATGGTTTTATATCCTACCAGGACCTCTAGTACTGCTGGCTTTATATCCTACCAGGACCTCTAGTACTGCTGGTTTTATATCCTACCAGGACCTCTAGTACTGATGGTTTTATATCCTACCAGAACCTCTAGTACTGCTGGTTTTATATCCTACCAGGACCTCTAGTACTGCTGGCTTTTTATCCTGTCAGGACCTCTAGTACTGCTGGCTTTATATCCTGCCAGGACCTCTAGTACTGATGGTTTTATATCCTACCAGAACCTCTAGTACTGCTGGTTTTATATCCTACCAGGACCTCTAGTACTGCTGGTTTTATATCCTACCAGGACCTCTAGTACTGCTGGCTTTATATCCTACCAGGACCTCTAGTACTGCTGGTTTTATATCCTACCTGGACCTCTAGTACTGATGGTTTTATATCCTACCAGGACCTCTAGTACTGATGGTTTTATATCCTACCAGGACCTCTAAGCTCTAATACTGCAGGAAATGAGGAGTGTAACTTGTTCTATTGTAAAAAATAAAAAAAAAGCAATTATGGCCTCAAATATTTTAGCTAAAATGTAGGTGGCAATAGCAGTGTCACACTAACATTTCTGACTGTGGTTGACTGACACACGTGCAGACAGGCGGAAACCTTGTCTCTCCATATTTCACCTTTTTATACATTTTCGTACATTAATGCCCAACATCATCAAACAAGTGTCACACAAAAATAATGAAAAGGATTCAAATAGCAATAAAAAGAGGAAGGACTTTGGTCATGCAAGGTTTCCACCCAACACATACACCACGACAACAACTAAATTATTATTAGGGTAATTGCTTTTTTCTTAAACCCGCTCCCCAGTTCTTGACAACTAATGAGTTTGTGTGTGATAAATGTAATGGTTTATACAGTGATACGCTGTGTTTAATACAGATATATGGCGTCACTATAAACTCTAAAGGGATTATTTCTCCTCATAAACTTTCTGGCCGTATTAACGAGATGAAGAAACATTAATTGGAGAAATATGTCTTTATTCAAACGTGTGAAAACAACACAGCTTTCATTTCTTTACTGGCTCATGAAACTAATCACTCGCTTTTCCTCTCCTCTGTTCTGCCTGTCTACATGTCTCTCTCTCTCTCTGTCCTCCCACTCTCCCACTCTCTCTTCATCTCTCCCCCCTCTCCTCCTCTTTCTCCCACTCTTCCCTATCTACCTCCCTCTCTCTTTCTCACCCCCCTCCTCTCTCTCTCTCCTCCCACTCTCCCCTCTCCCTTCATTTCTCCCTCTCTCTCTCCCCCTCTCATCCTGTCTCTTTCTCACTCTCTCCCCTCTCCCTCTCTCTCCCCCTCTCATCCTCTCTCTCGCGCTCTCCCCCCTGTACCCCCCTCTCTCACTCTCTCTTCTAACTCTCCATCTATCTCCCTTTCTCACTCCCTCTCTTGCTCTATTCCTCTCTCCCAACTCTCTATCTTTCTCTCCATTTCTCTCTCTCCCCTCCCCCCTCCCCCCTCCCCCCCTCTCTCTTCCCCTCTGTCTCCCCCTCTCTCCACCTCTGTCTCCCCCTCTCTTCTTCCTCCCCCCCCCCCCCCCCCCCCCCCCTCTCTCTGTCTCCACATCTGTGTTGTGGACTGGAGAATAAACCACTATCTGAGGGCAGGCTGGTTGGACTGTACCAACTCCAACAGGGTTGGAGGACTCCAGTTAAAACAAAAGTAGAATAGAAACAAAGAACAAAACATCCTGATTCGGAAACCCCCATCAGACATTACAGACACTATCCTCTTCAATCAATCCGATGATTTCAAACAAAGAGAAACAACCAACTTAGCAAAAATGATCATCACTCCATCATTTCTCCCCTTGGAGCACACACACCCACCCCCACGTCTTCGTAGGATGGTACGGTCTGTAAAGTGGGCAGGTCTCTCACTCTCTCTCTCTCTCTCTCCCCCTCTCTCTCTCTCTCCCTCTCCTCAATAATATGTCTCTCTCTCAAATGGAGAGTCGTGCTTCTCCAGAGAAGCTGGTGCTGCTGCTGTGAATCCGCTCTGATAGAAACAGACACACAACAAGAAGAACTCTGGATGTTTTTGAGGAGGAACGACACTTGGATTATTTTAATGCTATTATCTCAGAGGGGCTTTTAATTGTTTTTTTTAATGCACGGAGGAGCAACGGATCAGAGCTTTAACAGACGTGCAGAGGAGTGGATGTTAAATAAAACGCAGGAGGTTCTGAACTCAGGTAAGAAGGAGAAGAGGGAGCTTTGCCTCAATGGCTTGCAGCTGAGCTCATGTTTCATGTCTGGGTGTTTTTTTTAAAACCCCTGCCTTTTGGATCAAGACGATCAGAGATGTATTTGATCGAGTGTTTGACTTTTACTTTATCGTATCGTAGATATAAAAATGTCCAAAATCGATACAAAAATACATCTATGATAGATAGAAAAACCCCTCTCTATCCTTTAGAGAGAGAAACGGGACTTGAGTTACAACAACTGCACTAGATCGGGAGGAATCGCCTTCTCTCTCCTCGGCTTTTCCACCCGTTCAGCCTGTATTTACAACCAAATCTCTTCGCCGGAAAAAAATAGCCGATCTACAAGCTCACACCGCGGTCTGCGAGGGACTTTGATACAATGTTGCGAGCGCGGCGGCCGCGCTCGCAACATTGTATCAAAGTCCCTCGCAGCGACGCGTTGTGAGCTTGTAGATTGGATATTTCCCCGGCTAATGTTCGCGTTCGCCCCCCCCCCCCCCCCCCCCAGAATATATATGGATGCTGTCTGTGTGGTGGTTGGGGTTCAAGTCAGAGGTTTAAAGCGTTGCTGATCAGATCTGTGTTCTCCTGAAGGTTTGCTGCTTGAGATCTAATACAATTAATGTGATATTATTATCTGTCTGTCTGTCTGTCTGTCTGTCTGTCTGTCTGTCTGTCTGTCTGTCTGTCTGTCTGTCTGTCTGTCTGTCAGCCTGGAAAACGCCTTTTATTTCTCCTGCTCTTTGAAATCCAACGTGGAGAGAACAATCTGCTCTGTTTGGAGATCTAAGTGTTTCTTTTATTATTATCTCTGATCCATTTTTTAGACGCATAGAAAACGGAGCGTTTTGTAGCTGGAAACGTGTTTCTTTTTTTCGCGTGTGTGTGTGTGTGTGTGTGTGTGTGTGTGGGGGAGAGAGAGAGAGAGGGGGAGAGAGAGGTAGGTAGGCTACACACAGCGGCAAGACGCCGCCGGATCCATTTAGAACAAAGGGGTCTGGCAGATCTAAAAAACATTAAAGTGTTGATGTGTTAATGCATGGTCTCTCTTCCTGCTGGGGGCTGCATTAACGTTAAGAGACACATCCTGCGATACCAAGTCAAACAATACCATTACAACCACGATGGATGACATGACACCATGTTTATATATTGTGCACACCGGACAGACCCGGTGTGGTGGTAGGAGAGGAGGTGAACGTGGTGACTTGGAAATCGGCGTTTTATGCATCATGTGCGTGAAACATCACTTCTCCTCCTCCTCCTCCTCCTGTCCTTTTTTATGCCCGATCAATCAGTCGATCGATTATCTATAATACCGTCGATATTAGTCGATAAACCTATCTCTGTGAGTGCTGGGTTCTATTTGAAATTATTATTAATAATAATAATAAAGAAATACGTCATTATTTAAATCCATCCCCCTGGGTGGGTGTCTCCTGATAACATGAGATGGAGCTGATGGCCTGGTTTTTAAAAACCACTGATTCTCTCTTCATTCCAAGGACCCCCAGTTTGATAGCCTATGCCAGTGGGTTTCAACATTTTTCTTGCCAAGGACCCCTACATTGGTATAGGCCTACATTTGGCCGCGGACCCCCATCTGAAAATGTTTTGTGACAGGGACCCCCAGAAGCAAAGATTTGAGCTAAAAAAATTTGGCTTAAAAAAAAAATTACATTCAAAGATTTGCACACATTTTCAAGATTTTTCAAAACATAGCAGATCTACAAGCTCATAGGGCGGCACTATGAGCTTGTATATCTGCTATTTTTGAATGGCCAAAGCTAAGTGGTTTAAAATGATGCACGATGTTAACTAATTTAGCTGGGGACCCCCTGGTACCCCCCCCCAAAGGACCACTGGTGGTCCCCGGACCACTGGTTGAGAACCACTGGCCTATGCGTTAGTCCATGGACCCCCCCATTTGATACCAATTTATCTCTGGGACCCCCCCCCCCCCCCCCCCCCGATCTAACACACTGTAGAATCCTCAGTGTTAATTTAACTCTGAGAGTCTACAAACGGAACCAAATGGACCCAGAGTTACAGACCCAAAGGGGGTCCATCATTTGGTCGAGAGAAACATGTTGTTTTTAGACCACTTAGCTTTGGCTATTCAAAAATAGCAGATCTACAAGCTCACAGTGTGGCACCGAGTGCCGCGCTGTGAGCTTGTAGATCTGCTATTTTTGAAAAATCTTGAAAATGTGTGCATATCTTTGAATATATATATATATATATATATATATATATATATATATATTCTTAAAGCAAACATTTGTAACTCAAATCTTTTCTTCTGGGGGGTCCCTGGCACAAAGCATTTTCAGATGGGGGGGGGGGGGGTCCGCGGCCAAATGTGATTCAATTTAGGGGCATGAAAAAGGTTGTAAAGCGCTGTTTTAAATCATCCTTATAGATGAAAACACTGGATGGACGGGTGTCTGTTCTGTTGCATCCTATCCTAGTGTCCATTCATAAAGGCACAGGGAGGAGAGAGAGAGGAGTGGACGAGGGATCAATGCTGAGCATTGATCAGGTTAGGTATCAGTAACAGGCCGAATGGGTCTAGAGATCTGGAACACAACACAATAAGAGTATTATTGAGCTCCGGGCGGCGGGGAACGAGGAATTAGATTACACCGTCTGGGAGGCTCTCTGTCCTGGGCTAGCAGGGTGGATGTCTCTCCCCTGGTGACTGGCTGCAGGCTTCTCTCTCTCTCTCTCTCTCCTCCCCCCTCCTCTCTCTCCCTGTCTCCCCTTCTACCCAGCGTTGCCAGGTCTGCTTATTATTATTTCCCCCCAAGAGTTTATTTGAAAATAGCAGATCTACAAGCTCACAACGCGTCGCATCGCGACGCGTTGTGAGCTTGTAGATCGGCTATTTTCAAATGGTTGATGTATATGTTTAACGTGCTCATGTGGCCCATGATAGTCGCTTCTTTTGGGCTTGTTCTACTAGAACTGGTTGCTTGTTTCTCTCACAGAATCTGGCAACACTGCTTCTCCCCCCCCCTCTTTTCCTGTGGTCTCTCTCTTCCCTCTCTTCCCATTTTTTTCTTCCCCCCACCAGGCGACAAGACCAGGGCTATATGCGTGAAAAAAACAGTCTCTCTCTCTCTCACACTCACACACACACACACACACACACACACACACACACACACACACACACACACACACACACACACACACTCTTTCACTCTCACACAGTCAGAATCACGTGACCCTGGGGTGTGTGTGTGCTTTCATTTAATCAGAATGGTTCATCTTGGGGAGATCTAGCCTTTGATTCCAACCTTCATCACACAATGAAGCATAATGTAGTTTTCATCTTCATCAGCCATTACCTAATGATGATGCTGTTTCTGCAGTGTCCTCCATAACACTACACTACAGGGTGATGACATTATAATACATCACATATAACATAGTAATAAGGTATAAGGGTCCATTTGGTTACCAACTTTCCATCATTTAGCTGGGGACCACCTGGAACCCCCTCAAGGGGCACTGGTGGTCCCCGGACCACTGGTTGAGAACCACTGACATATAACATAGTAATAGTGAGCATCCATGGTGAGCCATAGTAACGTTCTATAAACATGGTGAATGTGATGCCCTGTACATTCAGATTGGATTTTGATTGGCTGTCAGTGTTGCTATCATTCAAACGAGGATATCGTTGTGATTGTGGACTCTGCTATCCACTTGAATCACAACCGTTTGTACAACGATATACCTGTATTTATCGTTGAAGTTATGGTACTTGGTGTGGACACACCCGCTTTAGTCTCTCGTTGCAAGAGACCATCGTAGATCTCTAAGCCTTTAGAGACTGAGTTGTGAGTCTAGTATAAGTATAATGTCTTAATCGGGGTAAACAGAAACCTGTGAAGATGGCTGCTTTTTGCCCCACGTTTAGATATTTTTGATCATGTCAACACGATGTTGTATTTCTTTAGGGTTTCACGATATTTTTCACCTGTGATATTTGAAAAACGTAGCTGATTTCATGCACCCGTTTTTTTGGGGGGTATTCTGCCATCATGGCACCTGTCGAGGAATTCTGTATCAATCAGTAATTGTTGAGGCAAATGGAGTCGGAGCCAATATAGGGTGAAGAAGAGGTTAAACTGATTTTAATGCTATATTAACGCATTAAGACCGGGATCGCATCTGTGTTTTTTATCACGATAATAACGGTTATCGTCCCATCCGTAGTCTGTTTGGTGGAGAGCTACCTTTACAAAAGAAGGGTGAAAGCGACTATAGAAAGGCGCTTGCTTGTGTCTCAGGACCAAGCTATACCCAAATCAATACATACCAGGCTCTCTGTGCCATGATGGCATCTTGACTTCACCATATTCAGATGGTCAGAAGAACATATAAACCAAAGGTGAACAAAATAATAACAATGTGTAATTGTTGAGGTGTAATTCTTCCACACCTCTGTCTTGTTAAAGAGATATTGTATCACAACAGACTTCCAGGTTAAAGATAAGATAACAAGACTTTCCTTGTATGTGTGTCTGACATTTTGATCTTCTCCCAGGTTAGTCCTAACCGCTATCAGGAACTTATTTTAACCCATTAAGACCTGGAACGCATCGGTGTCACTTTTAGATTTCTTTGGGCTATTCTAAAATAGCAGATCTACAAGCTCATAGTGCGGCACAGCTATTTAAAAAAAAATCATGAACATTTTGTGCAAATCGTTGAATACGTATTTTTTACATATTTTTTTATAAACTGAACATTTTTAACTCCGTTACAACTTCTGGGGGTCCCTGGAACAAAATATTTTGAGATGGGGGACCACGGCCAAATACAAATCATTTTGGGTGGTCCTTGACATGAACCACTGATATTATAGCAACATACCTTTAAAAAAAAACTGTTATTTAGAAGACGTTTGTAGAATCCCCTAGAACAGGGGTCTTCAACCTTTTCAGGCCAGGGACCCCCAAACTGATGGGGAGGTGGAGCAGGGACCCCCTACCTCGTAGGGTAGGGGGGGCTACCACATATATTGTATATTTATGTATACAATTGTGTTTTATATTGCCTGCTCCTATACGCACCAGCCCCAGTAGGTGTGCAAAACAAAAAATTCTCTACAAAATATGTATAAACATACCATGTTATTGTGCATTGTGCCTCCATTTATCTGTTTGCTATGGATTCATGTTATGTTTAAAGACAATTTGACATTTTGAGAAAAAAAACTTTTTATTTTCCAAACAAGAATATTGTTTAATCAAACAGCAATTTCGCGGACCCCCTGCAGTACCTCCGTGGACCCCCTAGGGGTCGCGGACCCCCTGTTGAAGACCTCTGCCCTAGAAGCAAAGATTTGAGTTAAAATGTTCGCTTTGAAAAATATATCTTCAAAGATGTGCACAAAAAAAAAAACATTTAAAAAAATAGCAGATATACCAGCTCATAAGTGCGGCACTCGGTGCCACGCTATGAGCTTGTAGATCTGCTATTTTTGAATAGCCAAAGAAATCTTAAAATGACACACATGCGTTCGCGGTCTTAATGGGTTAATGATTAAAAACGTTAATGTAACAAATCTGCATGTTATGCTATATTAAAATATAACTGTACATGTGCAGTGGTTGGAGGTGGTGGTCTCTATCTCTCTACTCCTCCATTGAGACATTAAAGACCCTGGTGTCAGGGTAGGAGGACACCCACTGGTTCGACACGTAGTAGTACTGCCTGAAGCTCTTAAGCACTCCCCTCTAGCCACGTGGGTATAGGTATTCCCTCTCTGGCAAAAAGTTGTGGTAGACTTTGCTCTCTCTCTCTCTTGGCCCACGTGGTAGACCAGGGTTCAGATCCCCAGGTATAGCACATGATGAAACTGATGGATTTCACTTTTAAAGGCTCTGTTTACATGGAAGGTAGAGGAGAGGAAAGTCTGCCTGCAGGCCGGCTGGAATTTCACCGTTTTTTTTTGTTAGGGGCAAAGGTACTTGGCCTTTGGCGTTGTAAATTCTTCTGAGGGCACAAAGGCCAAATGCCAGGGCAGGAAAGGCCATCAAATAAAACCATGATTTTAAGTCCACAGAAGAAGTCATTAATATGTCACCCCGGTGAACTCTTTAAGAAGCACTCGGCTCGCCTTCTGTTCTGTGATTTAAGTTTTTAATACATAGTATAACTATCAGTGAAATAAATATTTGACCCGTTAAGACTGGGAACGCATCTGTGTCATTTTCTTTTATTTCTTTGGGCTATTCAAAAATAGCAGATCTACAAGCTCATAGCGTGGCACCGTGTGAAGTGCAAATCTTTGAATATATATTTTATAAAGCGAGCATTTGTAACTCAAATCTTTGCTTCTGGGGGGTCCCTGGAACAAAATATTTGACAAATTTTATATATATTATATTTAATATTAAAAAATATACATATTCAAAGACTTGCACAAATATTCACGATTTTTCAAAAAATAGCAGATCTACAAGCTCATGCAGACATCTGCCATAGATGTGATGAGGAAATCGCATACGCTGAGATCTACAGTATGATTCTGCTAATATAGACGGACACACAGACACACACACACACACACACACACACACACACACACACACACACACACACACACACACACACACACACACAGGTCAAGGAGAATAACGTCCTCTAGAAAGGACACAGTAAAAGTATTAATTAATTCATGAATTAATTATTAGTATTAATTTAACCACATGAACCCTCTGCCGCAGCCGATGTCCGCCGCACTCGGTGCTGCGCTATGAGCTTGTAGATCTGCTGTTTTTGAATAGTCAAAGAAATCTTAAAATGACACAGAGACACTTCCCCGGTCTTATGGTTCAAAAAGCAGTTTATTTCACAAAAATAATGCATTTCTAACGACAAATTCACCCCATATTGTACAAACTGCTGAGTCAAAGGTTCATACGACGTGTTCACACACACGTGCTCCACC
>NC_137614.1:50796706-50849206 GCF_963280865.1 Gymnoscopelus braueri
TTCGGTTATATGTGTAAAAATGGATAAATTATTACTGTGTTCTCTCTCACTTTTTTCTGTCTTGACAGATATTTACTCTGTCTGTCTGTCTGTCTGTCTGTCTGTGTGTGTGATGTCATCCTCTCACATCGCCAATCCCTCTGAAATGTCTCAGTCCATTTACCCACACTGCTTTGGGGCATGTCAATCAATTCACCTCATTGACCTCAGCCAATCACACGTACGCTCGTGGTCGTAAGGTTGCTAGTTCAAATCTCTCCAATAGCGAGGGAGAAGTGAAGTCCCTGTAGGTTTTTTTCCTGATGCTTCTGAAATCAATTTGACCCATGCTGCTGCTGCTTTGGGACGTGTCAATCAATTCACCCGACAACCTCAGCTAGTCAGTGGAGGCGGGGCTTCTCATACATAGGTCAGGAGGATCAACTGTGATTGGTTGGGAATTAACTGACGGATCGTTTGTATGTTTGTCACACACACACACACGTTTGTTAAAATTTAAGGAAAAAACGTTTTCCAAAATGTCCATTATCGAAGAGGGAGTCCTCAGCGATTAGTTAATCCAATAAGACCTGTAACGCATCTGTGTCATGTTAGATTTCTTTGGCTATTCAAAAATAGCTGATGTACAAGCTCATAGCGCTGCAAATCTTTGAATATTTATTTTTTAAAGCGAACATTTGTAACTCAAATCTTTTCTTCTGGAGGTCCCTGGAACAAAATAGTTTACAAATGTTCGATGAGCTTGTATATCTGCTATTTTTGAATAGCCAAAGTATAAAATAATGGTTTATGGATCTAAAATGACACAGATGTGTTCCCGAGCCAGTCACAGATTTCACCAATCAGTCGACGGTGGGTTGAACATCCTAACACTCAGCCTGAATCTCCATTTGGTTTCACTTCATTATTCCTGGGAGTCTTTTCCAAACGGCTTCAATAGCAACATCAATTCTATTCTGTCAAAATCTATTCTATTCCATCAATATAAATTCTATCAACAAAACATCAATAATATGGGACAGCAGTGGCTCTGGAAGTAGAGCAGCCATCAGATGGTTGATCGCCTGTCTGGAACTATACAGTAATGTTTGGAACTATACAGTAATGTTTGGAACTATACAGTAATGTTTGGAACTATACAGTAATGTTTGGAACTATACAGTAATGTTTGGAACTATACAGTAATGTTTTGAACAGGTTTTGAACTAACGGTAATGTTTTGAACTATACAGTAATGTTTGGAACATCCAAACATTACTTTATAGTTCCAAACATTACTGTATAGTTCCAAATTGGAACTATACAGTAGTGTTTGGAACTATACAGAAATGTTTGGAACTATTGGTTGCCCCATGCATGGCAAGCCTTACTTCCACATTCATCTTGTGCTTGTTATGTTCCAAATCCGTACGTTGGTTTTGGCAATAAATAATTGAATATTTTGAGAATATACTGCTTTCACAACGGAGTTGTGGAGTCGGAGAAGTCTATGGGAGTGTGTCGCAACTCTCTTTCTCAATAGCCCGGAGTGGGACTAAAGATTCAGATATTTGTTGGATGACGGTTATGTTTGTCTGTTATAAGTATAAGAGATGGGGGTCCGTGGCCAAATACATATCATTTTGGGTGGTCCTTGACATGAAACAAGTTTGAGAACCACTGATATTATAGGGACGAAACTTAAAAAATACATTTCTATACAAATGTTCACTTTAAAACAAATATATTCAAAGATTTGCACACATTTTCAAGATTGAAAAAAAGAAATGGGCAGATCTACAAGCTCATAGCGTGGCACTCTATGAGCTTGTAGATCTGCTATTTTTGAATACCCCAAAGAAATAAAGAAAAATGTCACGGATGCGTTCCAGGTCTTAAAGGGTTAATGAAACTTTGAGTGCAAATGTGTGCAATCCTGCACTTCCCTCCAAGGACCACAATGGAAATGAGACTGCCCTTTTTGGGCGTCAAAGGTCACGATCACACAATCAAGGCCCAAGGACAAAATGACATCATGGGGTCATATCTCTGAGGCTTAGACAGACAAGTCTTGAAGCGTTGGATGCCTGGTGCAAAGTCATTTCAAGTGATGTAACCTTTTGCTAAATCTATGATGTCCGTCGCACCCCAGAGGTGATTTAACTCTGGGTCAAAGCAGGCCAAGGGGCCAAATGACTCGTTTTGATAGTTTGCACAATGCTGGCGGCAGTGGTGTAAAGTAACTAAGTACATTTACTCTAGTACTGTACTTAAGTACAATTTTGAGGTCGTTCTACTTTACTGGAGTATTTCCAATTTTCAGTACTTTTACTTCTACTCCACTACATCTCAGAGGCAAATATTGTACTTTTACTCCACTACAATTATTTGAAAACTTTAGTTACTAGTTACTTTGTAGATTTTGATTATTATTCCAAAACCTACAGTAACCACTTCGACCCTATATACATTTTGGCCATTTGAAAATGGCAGATCTACAAGCTCACAATGCGTTGCATGAGCTTGTAGATCTGGTATTTTCAAAAGATTTGAAAACTTGTGAAATGGGGACATTCTGCATGAGTACTTTCTACTTTTGGTACTTTAAGTACATTTTGATACCAGCACTTTTAGTCAAGCAAATTTTGAATTCTGGACTTTTACTTGTAACTGAATATTTCTATATTGCAGTATTGATACTTTTACTTAAGTAGAACATGTGAGTACTTTTTCACCACAGGCTGGTGGAGCTGTGAGCTCTCCAGAGTGACTTCCTTCTAGTTGTATGATGTCACTTTATATTTTTAATGGCTTGGCTCCGTAGGTGCCAAGCAGATTAAACTTTTTCATGGATTTCATAGATGCTTCATCGACTTTTTTGACAGCACTATCATCAGTATTGTGTAAATTGATTTTTTTTTAAATCTTTTTTTTATTACCTTTTGGCTCTGTACTTGGTCTGCGCTTTTTTCTCTCTCTACAGTCTACACCAAAACAGACTGGCCCAAAAACTAGCCGGTCTGAAGCAATGTACACGTTTTAGCTCTGCTATTTTTGTAGCGTTCCCCTCCGTGGGTGGTGCATGCCGTGGTGACATGTTTTATACGTATTGAAATACATATGACGGAATATATATATCTTTGACAATAATATGGTCATAAGTCATAGATATATCATCTGTGCAGCGGTTCACGTTTCTCAGACCCTGACCGGGCGTCTCTTCCTGGAAAAGCCATGTGACTCCAGAGCAAGAGACTGTAAGGCCTGATTCATACTTGGTCGGGCAAAGTGTCGCGCGCAGAGAATAGCAGACCTACAAGCTCACAATGCGTCGCGGATGCGACGCATTGTGAGCTTGTAGGTCTGCTATTCTCTGACATTTATGGTGCGCAACGCCATCGCACGAGGAGTGCAATGGGTGCATCGAGGGAGGACTGTCAAGCAGTTACATTCTTAAGCATATTTCACATTTTATTTTCACATCTGTCATGTTCCGTGGAAGGAAATTATTAATGATAAAAAAATGGCCAACGCCACACCGGACAATGTCCCCACCTGATTCTCCCAGACATTTTCCAGAATTCATATGATTAAGGGGCTTAAAGGGCTGTACCACTCATTTTCAACATTGAACCATGTCATAATATACCTTAGAGCTGTTGTGTGGAAATAAGAAAAAAGTCCCCCCCCCCCCCCCCTTCTGTGTCGCCTAGAACTGGAGAATTGATTGTTGGGGTCCATGTGATCAGTGACATACGGAAGGTGTAGTCTTTGGCCACGCCCTCTAGGCTGCCTCATTCACTTCCAGCTGAAACGGTGCGACTTGAATATAAAGTTAAGACTTGTTAAAGTGTTTTCAGCCAATTGGTTTCCATTATCTACAAGTACAATGTCTCGTGAAATGTGATATATAACCGTATGCAATTATAAACTACTACAAGTCGTATTAATTCCACCACACAACAGCTCTAAGGTATATTATGACATGGTTCAATGTTGAAACTGAGTGGTATTCCACTTCCAGGGAAGGCGCTTGTTGTATCCTGTGTCGTTTTCCCTCACAAAGCTGCTCAAACAGAGCAGACTGTTAACATTTAGGACCTCATCGACACGCTGGACAGACTGGGGGGGGGGGGGGGGGGAGTCACAGTCACACAATGGCTTTCAATAGGTTGTTAACTACCGGCTAGTAACGACCTTCTTTTGTTTTGTTAACTAGGCCTCCCAGAGCAGTGTGAGACTGACTGAGGCCGTCTGTGAATAGTACTGTGTATATATATCATTGATTCTCAACCTTTTATAATTTCAAGGTTTTCTTTGTACATGCATTAGGCCCTGGGTCTTCAACAGGGGGTCAGAGACCCCAAGGGGGTCCTCAGAGTTACTGCAGGGGGGCTGCCAAATCTTTGTGTGATGGGATGTTGTTGTTTTTTTACATTAACCACTTGAACCCTATAGTATCCCTATTCTGAGGGGAAAATGTGCCGATCTAGCAGATCTACAAGCGTTGTGAGCTTGTAGATCTGCTATTTTCGGCAAATGGTTTGGTGCAGAGGGTAAAAAGAGCAGGCCAAGTCAGAGCCAAAGGTCATGTTTGCTATGTAATGAGGGTTTAAGTTGTTACATGTCTGAAAATACACATTAACATGAATCCAACATGGCTGCCAAATAAGTCTATGAAGCTATCTATGAAAAAGATGCAACACAGTTTTATACAATATGTAGTGAGGGGTCCCTGCTTCATCTCTCTCTCAGCTAAGGGGTCCTTGGCCTGAAAAATTAGATACCAGCTTTTATAAAAAATCCTCAGTGATCATTTAACACTGAGAGTGAACAAATGGTGTGTACATTTTGTATATTTTGCCTAGATGGATGGATGGATGGATGGATGGATGGATACCTTTTCATTGATCCCGTGGAGGAGAATCAGTGGCCCAGAGAGGCGGCAGAAATGGAAACTTTCTTCTTTTGTTGATTGAACTCTTTCTTGAACTTCTGCAAAATTCATAAAGAGGGAAGTGGGAAAGTGACGGCTAGCTTCCTCTTCTCACCTTTCCCGTGTGAAATTACAGACAGCAGGAGATAGGCTGGCCTGGCCCACAGTTCTCAAACTTGGAGAGTGTACAAATGGAACCAAATGGACCCGTAGGGGTCCATTTGGTTCCATTTGTACACTCTCACATCCATCCGTGTGTCCTCCGGGGGAGGAAGCATGAATGCACTCAGTACGTTTTCATGGCAAAAAACACCAATTAAATGTTTAATTTATTTTATGTCATTTGTGTTAGTGGAACATTTGGCTCTAGATCAGGGGTGGGCAACCACCTCTTTTTCTTTGATCTACCAGTTGATCAGAGTGGGCATTTTACCCATCCTAACCATCAGGAGCAGTGGGTGCTATTCATACATTATTTACCCATCCTAACTATCAGAAGCAGTGGGACTCACTCTTTCTTTGGTGTTTCGCCCAGGTGGGCGTGGTCCCTAAACCTAATCCTAAACTTAACCTCACAAAAACCATGCCTAACCCTAACCTCACAGGGAACTATGCCCACGCATACTATACCACGCCCACCTGGTCGAAACACCGGGAAAAGAGAGAGTCCGGTGCTATTACATGGCCCGGGGCGCAGTGAGGGGTTAAGTGATTTCTTGCTCGGGTCGTCAAGCACATGGACCAGGGACCAGGGACCAGGGACCAGGGACAGGGCAAGAACCCACAACCTTCTGTTCTCCCACTTGGCTTCTCTCTACCCACTCAGCTACGGCCGCTCCAGGGCTTAAGAAGTGATCCTGTGCCAGGAAAGGAAAGGTTGCCCATGGTGACCCCTGTCCCTGCTCTCCAGCAGTGGTTCTCACACGTTTTCATGTCAAGGACCCACACATTCATATGTATTTCGTATCGGACCCGCACCTCAAAAAGAGTATGTGCCACCAGCACCACCAAAGTATTGGTATCAAAATGTACCAAAAGTAGAAAGTACTCATCATGCAGAATGTCCCATTTCAAGTTTAAAAAAAAAAGTATACAAATCTTTTGAAAATAGCAGATCTACAAGTGTGTGGCAAGGTCGGGGTCAAACTGCTGTGTGTGCGGTTGCATGTGTTTGCTGCTTGTGTGCGTGTGTGTGCGTGCGTTACTCTCCCTTCCTCTTATCTCTCTCTTCTCTTTCCATCTGACTCTCCTGTTATTTAGTCTCTTTCTCTCTCCCTCTCTCCCTCTCTCTCTCTCTCTCCCTCTCCCTCTCTCCCCATCCCCCTCCAGAGGGAATAGTTTTTTCCACATCTCCTCCGGTACAGTGATGTGTTAAAGTTAAGTCATGGAATGTTCCATACAGCACTCTGCTGCTCCGTTCCTCCTCCTCTGGTCACTTTGAAATCAGAACCATGATTCCGACCCAGTGGCTCTAACCTCTGGAACGCTGATCTCTCTCCACCGTCTGTGTCTGCACCATGATGCAGCGTGTTGCTGCTGATCTGAACGTCCTTAACGCCATTCAATTCCGGGAACGCATCTGTGTCATTTTTGAGTGGTGCCAGCCACTCCTACACTTGACTGTGTGTGTGTGTGTGCGTCCGTCCGTCCGTCCGTCCGATTTTTAAGATTTATTTGGGCTATTCAAAAATAGCAGATCTACAAGCTCATAGCGCGGCACTCGGAGCTTGTAGATCTGCTATTTTTGCAAACATTTGTAACTGTCAAACGTCTTGACACATGTCTTCATTTTTCTGAAAAGCTATATCTGTGGTGCTCAAACCTTTTCATGTCAAGGACCTCCAACATATGTATTTGGCCGCGGACCCCCATCTCAAAATATTTTTGTTCCAGGGACCCCCACCAGAGGCAAAGATTTTAGTTACAAATGTTCGCTTTAAAAATATATATATTCAAAGATTTACTAAAATTGTCTTTTTCTTCTTTTTTTTTCAGATATACAAGCTCATGTGCCGCCGCTATGAGCTTGTAGATCTGCTATTTTTGAATGCCCAAAGAAATCTAAAATGACACGGATGCGTCCCCGGATTGAATGTGTTAAGAATGGACCTTGATCATGGCGATTGTCTAGGAAGGAAACGTTCAATTGCTGCTTACCCACATATCAACAAGCCTCAAGCCTGATTTATACTATAATTGCACACTGGTGCAGCGTGCCGTAAAAATAGCAGATATATACACGTTCACAACACCTGTTGTGAGCTTGTAGATCTGCTGTTTACTGAGCACGACACCGGCAAGCAACCAAGCATAACTGAGCCTTCACAGCTGTCTTAAGCACCCATAACAAACAGGTTCCTTCGTCCGTCCGTCCGTCCGTCCGTCCGCTCATTCACTTCATGTCCGTCTCTTTGTAGACGTTGCCACGTCTTTGTGCGTGGCCCTGATGATGCATATCAAGCTGGGGGTCCTTGAAAAGAGGCTAAAAGGCCCTCAGACTGCAGAACAGGTGCTGAGCCCTTAGCCGTCACAATGTCAGTGTTTTTAAGGTGACTCTACACCAAACGGACTACTTCAGACTGCAACAGACTGGTAGTCTGTTGGCAAAAGTTGGTATTTAGTTCAGCATAAGCAGTCGGCCGATGCGCACATTGTTGTGCTAATGCTAGGCTTGTTTTCCTGTAAAGTCGCTTGTAAATACTCATAGTTGCTGGTTGCTTTTGTTTGGGCTTGTTTCTGAAGTATAGTTGCTTATTTGGGCTTGCTTTCAAGATTCTTTTTGAAAATAGCTGATATAATAGATATCAGCTATTTAAAAAATAATCAAGTGGTGAAACTGGTCGCTTCTTTTGGGCTTGTTTTGATAGACCTGGTCGCTTGTTTCACTCACAGAATCTGGCAACACCGAAGCCAGCTCGGACCAAACCTTTACCCCCCCTCTCTTCCCCCCTCTTCTCTACCCCATGGCTTTACCAGTCGGCCCAAAGACTGAACATGCTCAGTTTCTCATCGTCGGGTGGATAGAGGACCGGACGTGACGGAACGATGCTATCCGACAACAAGTTGTCGACAGCAGACGCTTTCCAACGCCTCCCGCCGCCGAGTCGGGACTAAATCGGTGCGGTGGAGAGCTGCCTTAACCCATTAAGACCTGGAACGCATGTGTCATATTTAAATTTGAGCTAAAAAAGAACATTTTACGCTTTGGCTATTCAAAAATAGCAGATCTACAAGCTCATAGCGCGGCACCAAGTGCCGTGCTACGAGCTTGTAGATCTGCTATTTTTGTAATTTTTTGAAAATTAGTGCAAATCTGTGAAAACATATATATTTTTAAAGCGAACATTTGTAATCTTTGCTTCTGGGGGTCCCTGGAACTAAATATTTTGAGATGGGGGTCCACGGCCAAAAACAATATAATTTTGGGGGGACATGAAAAGGTTTGAGAACCACCGATACTATAGCAACATAAGTGTTTTAGAAAACTGTTAGAATTTAGCAGACATTTGTAGTTGGTTTCTTGTTTTTCCATCCATGCACTAACTGAATTTCCCTGGTGGGATCAATAAAGATATTTTTATGAAGGGTCTATCGACCTATTTTGCACCCACTCAGGTACAGCACATTAACCTGTCCACTCTTATGTTGATTTGGTAATGTGTGAGTGTACACATATCTTCATGCATCCGACATGTTCGATATTTGTTTATTTAGCCTTTAGAGATTTCCATCTCCTTTAGAAGTGGGCCCTGGCCACACGAAGGCAGCATAATATATAAAGTTTCACATTTAAAAACAAATGGTTCATTCCAATGAGGGAGTCTAGCTTCAAATCGTTTTGATTCCAAGAGAAAGGTGCAGCGGCCAAAAGCATGTTTCCCAAATCCAGCTCTCACAGTGGGAACATGATATGAGATATCATTTTGTGACCGTTAGAATTGTTTTGTCCTCGTTGTTGAATGAATAACGTGCTTAAGTAAGTTTTATAGCTGCCCCAGGATAGCTTTGTGTACAAACAAATACCAATGTGACTGACACTTCATACAACACACAACGATGTGCGAGGGATGAACGGTTGGTTACAAATCGTAAAGCAACATGATATAAGTTTGTCTAACGTACGAAAATGTGATTCTGCCATGATTATGCTCTAAAACTGAAACAAGCCTTGTTGTTTGTACAGAATAAATTATGTTTTTTGCAACCAGACAGTGGATAATAAGTAAAAATAGACTGAACACTATACATTTGCATCTGCTGTATATTTGACTATAATACATCAGTACCAGTATTGTGCCTGTATACTTTTATTTAATTTTTTATTATCCCACTATTTTGTAACCCATTTTTTTCACCCAGTGCCAATTGCCTATGTAATCCTGGGTGCTACTCTCCCTCTGCCAGCCTGGGGAGAGCCCAGAACTGAGCTCATGCCTCCTTCAATGCATGAGGAGCTAGCATGCCGCTGCGGGGAGTTTCCCCGGTAGGACGTAGCGCGTGGAAGGAACACGTTATTCCAACCAGTATAGAGACCAGGATTACTTATTGCAAATGTATCTGTTGTTAACTCTTTTAATCTGTATTTAGCCTTGTAACTGGAGTGGTAGGAAGGTATATAATGATTTATATGTACAGTATGTATGCAGTGGAAGCTGCTTGTCTTCAGCAGTGAATTTATTTCTGCAGAAGACTCACAATATACTGCACTTGACACACACACGCACACGCACACGCACACACACAAAACAAGACACGACACAACCACAGGATGAGCAGAGGAAGCAATCAGCTGACACTCCGACTTCCTCCAGTCGTCCCTCCTGACCTCCAACACACACTGAGGATGTGTGTGTGTGTGTGTGTGTGTGTGTGTGTGTGTGTGTGTGTGTGTGTGTGTGTGTGTGTGGGGATATTTACGTGTGTGGCAAGGTCGGGGTCAAACACATGCCTGCTGTGTGCGGTTGCATGTGTTTGCTGCTTGTGTGTGTGTGTGTGTGTGTGTGTGTGTGTGTGTGTGTGCAGCTGTTAAGCTATAGAGATGTTTTATGGACCAGCAGGGACTCGTAGAATAAATGCAGCAACAATACTCTGGCGTGTTTGTACATTACGACTGTACATCTACATTAGTGTGTCCATTTACCTCTGTGTGTGTGTGTGTGTGTGTGTGTGTGTGTGTACTTCTATTACTATGCTTGTGAGCGCCTTATGTCCCCACAAGCATATATAGTAGAATTAGATCATCAAATCAATCTAGGAGAAATAGACGTTGTGTGAGGACCATTTTCCTGGTCCTGACAAGAGAAATGGATGTTTCACGGTTAAAGATTTGGGGAATTAGGAAAAGATTCATGTTATGATTAGGCCATACATGGGCAACTTTCGGCCCGGGGGCCACATGCGGCCCCCACCTTCACTTCATGCGGCCTGCAGGTTATTATCAGAATAGTGATATATTATTGATTTCAGCTGTTATGATTCCTAACATGCAAACATGACCCACTTTAAATACTTCACTCTATATTAGTAGCTTAATGACTAGTATTAACATTCTATTGTCTTTTTTATGTCCAATGTATTTGTATTTAAGTTCATAAAGTTAACATAAACATAAGTATAACTAAATGCATTTGAAATGAAATAAAAATGTTACTTTTCAGGATTCTATTTCAAAAATAGCAAAACTATATTCTGGATTCCAATTCAAAAATAGCAAAAATAGCAGATCTACAAGCTGAAAACGCGTCGCAGTGCGACGTGTTTTGAGCTTGCAGATCGGCTGTTTTTGCTACTTTTGTGTGACATAGAATTTACGAAAAAAGTTGAAATACAGACATCAGACGTTTCTGCCCGACAGTATATGCAATATGTCCCTCTGGAGTGAGTGTGGAAATATAGTGGCCCTCTACATCATCAAAGTTGCATCACCCCTGGATTAGGTATTTAGAGGTTAGGTTTAGGGTTTAGAGTTACTGATTTATACATGGTTTTGGTGCCAGTGCGAGCGACCAAAATAGCTTGCCGAGTTGTTTGCAATTAGGAAAAAGATTCCGGTTCTGATTAGAGGTTTTTAGAGGTGAGGTTTAGGTGTTGGGGTTAGAGAGTTAAGCCTGTTTTATACTTAGTTTTATACTTTGTTTTAACTAGTGAGTTTGTAGATTGTCTATTTTTGGGTTTAGCAAAAGGGCACATGTAAAAAATGTAAATGTCTTTCATAAAAGCAGTGTGTGTGTGTGTGTGTGTGTGTGGCTCTTGAGACATTCCTTTCAGTCTATTAGCAAGTGGAGTTCAACAGAAGTGTTTAACATCAGTTGTAACGTTCTTGAGGACCAAGGTGTTTTTGTATGTTTACACCATATTGACTACAAGCTATTTATACCGCTGACAATGTTCCAAAACATACCACCGTTTTTAGATCTACAACACCCATTATGAGGAACTATACAGTACGGTAGTGTTTGAAACTATACAGTAGTGAAACTATACAGTAATGTTTGAAACTATACAGTAGTGAAACTATACAGTAATGTTTGGAACTGTTGGTTGCCACATGACAGGCGCTACTTCCACATTATTCTTGTTACCTTTGAGCACACCGAAAGTTGGTTTTGGCAATAAATGAATGAATATTATGAATATTCTTTGTTTATGATGTAAGTCTATGGGGGTGTCCTAACTCTGTCTCTCAATAGCTCTGGGTGTGATGTGTTGTTTTGTTTAGTTGATATATGACTGATGATAGTTTGTCCTGGCCCCCACACACACACACACACACACACACACACACACACACACACACACACACACACACACACACACACACACACACACACACACACACACACACACACACACACACACTGACCAGTGATTGGTTTCTAATGAAATAACAGGCTGATGAGGGAACATTTGGTGATGTAACACAACATCATAATGCTGTGTGTGTGTGGCTGCGTGCGTGTGAGTCAGTGATGACACACACACACACACACACACACACACACACACACACACACACTAGGGCTTGCCCTGAACGGCCAACCGTTTGTTCTTGATACATTCATATCTCAATGAAAAGGTTCAGAGATTGGGTTATTTAATGTATTTTTCCTAGCTCGCCAAGTGACGTTTCACTTTGCTAGCAATCTGGTCTAGAGAGGACACGGAAATGGTCTGTTTGTTTGTGTGCATGAATGTGTGCGTGCAAATGACCGGATTCAGTAGGCGTTGCGTTGACGTAAGTGCAACGGTTTCAGTGGATTACTACTGTCCAGGTTCTAAGGCAGGGAATGTTTTAAATACAGTGTTCTTGTTAAGGTTGGCCTCCTGACTGTTTACTTGAATTCATAAAGTATTGGAATTTTGGCTCAGGAATGCAACAAAAACTCCATGAATTCAAGGCCTCACGGGGTGAGTAATTGAATTCCACATGGAGCAGGGCTCTTATGTGGACACATTAACTTGTACTTGGATTGCAAAATCCACATTCATATTGTGCCTGGCCTGATGCGCTGTGTTTAATCCATTCAGTCCGGGAACGAATCTGTGTCATTTTTAGATTTCTCTGGCTATTAAAAATAATAGCAGATGTACTGAGCTTGTAGATCTGCTATTTTTTTGAAAAATCGTGAAAATGTGTGCAAATCTTTGAATATTATATATGTTTTAAAGCATTTTTTAACTCCGATGTGTGTCTCTGGAGGTCCCTGGAACAACATATTTTGAGATGGGGGGGGGGGGGGGGTCCGTGGCCAAATACATATCATGTTGGTGGTCCTTGACATGGACAAGTTGGAGCACCACTGATAATAGCAACATACTGTACATAGCATACTTGCTATACTGTACATATCTAAAACATGTTTAGATATGTATTTGGCCGCGGACCCCCATCTCACAAAGATTTGTTTCAGGGACCCCCCCCAGAAGCAAAGATTTGAGTAACAAACGTTGGCTTTAAAAAATACATATATTCAAAGATTTGCAAACGTTTTTTAAATAAATAGCAGATCTACAAGCTCGTAACGCGGCACTCGGTGCCGCGCTATGAGCTTGTAGATCTGCTATTTTTGAATAGCCCAAAGAAATCTTTAAAATGACACAGTCTTAAGGGGTTAAGACCAAGATGGGCTCTCTCTCTATAATCGGTGTCTCTCTATAATCGGTGTGTCTCCCATGTGGCTGTTGGACTCCATGTGGCCACTGGCCAGGCCATGACATCAGTCCGTTATGATGCATCTATTATGATGTACTGTATGACAACACATTTGGGCCATCAGGGTTTGTCAGACTCCAGGCTCCATTCACTGTAATTTCAAGTCAAATATTTCCCGAAAATACAAAACATGTGTGTCAGCAAAATGCGTGGAGCGAGCTATTACCCTCCTTGGCCTTACTACTGGCAGCGAGCACAAGACATGTAGCCCTGGACAGACGGACAGACAGACAGACAGACAGACAGACAGACAGACAGACAGACAGACAGACAGACAGACAGACAGACAGACAAAACTAACACACAGTCAGACAGACAAACAGACACTCTTAAGGTGACTCTCCACCAAACAGACTACTTCAGACTGCAACAGACTGGTAGTCTGTTGGCAAAAGGTGGCATTTAGTTCAGCATAAGCAGTCGTCTGATGTGCACATTGTTGTGTTAATGCATTAGAGCTGGCAGGCTGGCCTGCCAGTGTTGCCAGGTCTGCTTATTATAAGCGACGTTGGGCTTATTTTCCCATAAAGTCGCTTGTAAATATTCATAGTCGCTGGTTGCTTTTGTTTGGGCTTGTTTCTGAATTTCTGAAAGTGGTGAAACTGGTCGCTTCTTTTGGGCTTGTTTTCTCATAGACCTGGTCGCTTGTTTCACTCACAGCTCGGACCAAACCTTTACCCCCCTCTCTCCCCCCTCTTCACTGCCCCACGGCTCTACCAGTCGACCCACAGACTGAACATGCTCGGTTTCTCATCGTCGGGTGGATAGAGGTCCGGACGTGACGGAACGATGCTATCCGACAACAAGTTGTCGGCAGCAGACGCTTTCCCACGCCTCCCGCCGCTGAGTCGGGACTACATCGGTGTGGTGGAGAGCTGTCTTTATGGACGCTCAGCTCCTACTGATCCACATTGTAACTTAGCCTGTGGAACAGAACGTCACATTTACACGACCCAATGCGCTTGGTGGAGCTGTCACATTTCTCTCTCTCTGTCTCTCTGTTTCTCTCGTCTCTCTCGTCTCTGTCTCTCTCTCTGTCTCTCTCTGTCTCTCTCTGTCTGTCTGTCTGTCTCTCTCTGTCTGTCTGTCTGTCTGTCTCTCTCTGTCTCTCTCTGTCTGTCTCTCTCTCTCTGTCTCTCTCTCTGTCTCTCTCTGTCTGTCTGTCTCTGTCTGTCTCTCTCTGTCTCTCTCTGTCTGTCTCTGTCTGTCTCTGTCTGTCTCTCTCTGTCTCTCTCTGTCTGTCTCTGTCTGTCTCTGTCTGTCTCTCTCTGTCTCTCTCTGTCTGTCTCTGTCTGTCTCTCTCTGTCTCTCTCTGTCTCTCTCTGTCTCTCTCTGTCTCTCTCTGCCTGTCTGTCTGTCTCTGTCTGTCTCTGTCTGTCTCTGTCTGTCTCTGTCTGTCTCTCTCTGTCTCTCTCTGCCTGTCTGTCTGTCTCTCTCTGTCTCTCTCTGTCTCTCTCTGTCTCTCTCTGTCTCTCTCTGTCTCTCTCGTCTCGGGGTGGCCAAGCTGGCTATCTGAATAACCAGGAAAAACAAAACCCAGGGGGTGGGGTCTGTAGACCCTGTGCAAGTTGTGCAAGGACTGGTGGCCTTAGGGTTGAGCACGCCTATTACAGAACAGTGGACAATCTTGAGGTGTTCAACTTAACATGGGCTGTGGGAGGGGTTTTGTGTATGGTGTGGGAGAGCATGGAGAACTCATTCTCTCTATTTAATGGTTTGTGGTTTGTGTAAGATTGTATGTTTTTTTTCATTAATATCGGGCACAGTAATCTATTTTTTGCTGAATTGTTGTATTCTGTAGTAAGTATTTTCAAAATTCTCTCTCTCTCTCTCTCTCTCTCAGTATAATGATAGTTGTAACAGAGACCTGCTCTCTGATGTTTTGCTCTAAACAAGACTAGTCTACTGTAAATACAATAGTCTGTAATTAGAGAGAGAGATTGATGTATGATAAAGTGTGGTATATTGATGTATGTTGGCGGCATGTTGATGTATGTTATAGTTTTCCACTGGGGGGGGGGCATGATCCTTTGGTCTGTTTCTGAGGTAGTCAAAATGTCTAAACATGTTGCAGAAAATTCCAGACCATTTCTAAATAAGTTCCTTGCTTTCATCCGCTGTCTGTAGCCTGTGTTTGCTCTCAATGTCATATCAGTCCTACAGTATACTCCTCATATTCTAGCTATCTGTTATCCTGTAACTTTTAACTCCCACTTGTAACCGTAATAATATCACATTAACCACAAGCACCCCGGCCTCCCTATTCGGGGCGTGTCTTAATAGGGTGAACCAACTCGATCTCACCCAACAACACGGTGACATAACATGGATTAACATTCCGTAAATAGACGACTAGAAAACCTCAAAAGCCGTGGATAGCTGCCGCGATTCCCCTCCATTGACTTTAAGTTTTGGACCATGACGGAGGTGCGCTGTCTCAAGCAGGTCACAAGCCTAACGGGTCATGTCCTGGGTTAGACTTATTTGTCAAAAAAAAAGAGCCACAAGTATAGTGGTTAGGGGGTGGAGAGACATTTATGGACATTTGATATAGGTCGAGGGTAAATGATACAATGGTGGCGTTAATGTGATCCAGAAGCACTTTCCTGTTGTCAGGCCATGGAGATTCCACTCCCTGATGTCTTTGTGGGAATGAAGCTAACACGTTGTTCAGCTGGTCTGCTATAGGGAGGCATCACAGACAGAATGAAGCTAACACGTTGTTCAGCCGGTCTGCTATAGGGAGGCATCACAGACAGAATGAAGCTAACACGTTGTTCAGCTGGTCTGCTATAGGGAGGCATCACAGACAGAATGAAGCTAACACGTTGTTCAGCCGGTCTGCTATAGGGAGGCATCACAGACAGAATGAAGCTAACACGTTGTTCAGCCGGTCTGCTATAGGGAGGCATCACAGACAGAATGAAGCTAACACGTTGTTCAGCCGGTCTGCTATAGGGAGGCATCACAGACAGAATGAAGCTAACACGTTGTTCAGCCGGTCTGCTATAGGGAGGCATCACAGACAGAATGAAGCTAACACGTTGTTCAGCCGGTCTGCTATAGGGAGGCATCACAGACAGAATGAAGCTAACACGTTGTTCAGCCGGTCTGCTATAGGGAGGCATCACAGACAGAATGAAGCTAACACGTTGTTCAGCCGGTCTGCTATAGGGAGGCATCACAGACAGAATGAAGCTAACACGTTGTTCAGCCGGTCTGCTATAGGGAGGCATCACAGACAGAATGAAGCTAACACGTTGTTCAGCCGGTCTGCTATAGGGAGGCATCACAGACAGAATGAAGCTAACACGTTGTTCAGCCGGTCTGCTATAGGGAGGCATCACAGACAGAATGAAGCTAACACGTTGTTCAGCCGGTCTGCTATAGGGAGGCATCACAGACAGAATGAAGCTAACACGTTGTTCAGCTGGTCTGCTATAGGGAGGCATCACAGACAGAATGAAGCTAACACGTTGTTCAGCTGGTCTGCTATAGGGAGGCATCACAGACAGAATGAAGCTAACACGTTGTTCAGCCGGTCTGCTATAGGGAGGCATCACAGACAGAATGAAGCTAACACGTTGTTCAGCCGGTCTGCTATAGGGAGGCATCACAGACAGAATGAAGCTAACACGTTGTTCAGCCGGTCTGCTATAGGGAGGCATCACAGACAGAATGAAGCTAACACGTTGTTCAGCCGGTCTGCTATAGGGAGGCATCACAGACAGAATGAAGCTAACACGTTGTTCAGCTGGTCTGCTATAGGGAGGCATCACAGACAGAATGAAGCTAACACGTTGTTCAGCCGGTCTGCTATAGGGAGGTATCACAGACAGAATGAAGCTAACACGTTGTTCAGCTGGTCTGCTATAGGGAGGCATCACAGACAGAATGAGGCTAACACGTTGTTCAGCTGGTCTGCTATAGGGAGGCATCACAGACAGAATGAAGCTAACACGTTGTTCAGCCGGTCTGCTATAGGGAGGTATCACAGACAGAATGAAGCTAACACGTTGTTCAGCTGGTCTGCTATAGGGAGGCATCACAGACAGAATGAAGCTAACACGTTGTTCAGCTGGTCTGCTATAGGGAGGCATCACAGACAGAATGAAGCTAACACGTTGTTCAGCCGGTCTGCTATAGGGAGGTATCACAGACAGAATGAAGCTAACACGTTGTTCAGCTGGTCTGCTATAGGGAGGCATCACAGACAGAATGAAGCTAACACGTTGTTCAGCTGGTCTGCTATAGGGAGGCATCACAGACAGAATGAAGCTAACACGTTGTTCAGCCGGTCTGCTATAGGGAGGTATCACAGACAGAATGACCTGCCGTTTAATCAGGCCGTCTGACGTCCCTGTATTTCGAGGACGCGTTTTGTCGGAAGTGACATTGTCACACAGCCGTACAACAGGAGCGGACAATGGATGCTATTCCTCAATGTCAGCCGTGGGAGTCTTGTGTTGCCCGATAGGCAAATAGGGTGCCGGCCAAACGGCGCTCTCAAATCAGTGCTGCAGCTGTGAGGCAGCCTTGTGCCTGCCTATGTCTACGCGCCAATGTGCCCGTAGACAGTCATGCCAGGCGGCAGTGGCTCAGGGGTAGAGTGGCCCCGGCAGAGCTGGCGGATGGGAACCGCGAGGTTCCCAGTTTGATCCCGGGCTCCCCCAGAGTTAGTGTTGAAGTGTCCTTGAGCAAGACGCTGAACCCCTAATTGCTCCCGATGAGCAGGTTGGTGCCTTGCATGGTTGAATATGTGTGTGAATGGGTGAATGTAATCAATGTAAAGCACTTTGGATAAAAGCGCTATATAAATGCACCATTTAATTTGATGTTCATAGCGCTCACACACAGTGTGTGATGCCTGCACTGTTCTAACCTATCAACCATCGAGGTGCTCACTGCTCAAACGCTGTGTTATCTGCGTTACTACTAGCACAAATAGCTTAGCTGAAACAATGGTTGTAGTAATGATTAACGGGTTGGTTGTCACACACAGTCAGGAGGATCAAATGACCTAAGGCGCTCCTCTCCCAAAAAGTTAAACTGTTTCCAGCTTGAAGCGCCCCGGGGCGCTGCACCACAGAACACCGGGGTGCTGCACCACAGAACACCGGGGCGCTGCACCACAGAACACCGGGGCGCTGCACCACAGAACACCGGGGCGCTGCACCACAGAACACCGGGGCGCTGCACCACAGAACACCGGGGCGCTGCACCACAGAACACCGGGCGTTGAGAGCGCTGATCTGCGCTGGGAAGAGGAGCACCAGTGTTAATTTTGTCGACTAAAACTATGACTACTGTACCTTTTTTCACTGACGAAAACTAGACTAAAATGTTAGTGAGGGATCTAGTAGAGAAGAGATCCAGTAGAACTAAAAGACAAGTCATTTTATGTTTGGTTGCGCTCTGGTGTTGTGCTCTGAAAATAGCAGATCTACAAGCTCACAACGCGTCGCAGTGCGACACATTTTGAGCTTGTAGATCGGCTATTTTCAGCATGCAACCAAGTGTAAAATCAGCCATTACGACGCCATCAAGGCACCGCCAACATACATTTTAGTCGACTAAATCAACTGTAGATTTTAGTCGACTAAAATCTTATGATATTTAGTCGACTAAAACTAGACAAAAACTAAAACGTTTCAGATGACTAAAATATGAATGAAAACTAAATGGAATTTGATTCAAAAGACTATGACTAAAACTAAATCAAAATGTGCTGTCAAACTCAACACTGTTACAATAGAAATGACTGGTGCTGCCAACTAAAAAAAGACATTCTCTAGACTGTGGACACGGCTTGTTAGGGATCCAGGGATGGAACTGGGTGCGTTCCTTTTCAAAGCCCAATGTTGGCCTATTATACCATGTCCCAGTATGGGAGCCACAGCCTATCAGCATATTGGGGACATGTGAGTGATCCATCATTCATGATGCCATTATGACTGTACATTATGATGGCTGGTACATTTGTGAGGCACAACGTTCAACACAAACCTGCCTGTGTCTGAGCACCCCGTGTGTGTGTGTGTGTGTGTGTGTGTGTGTGTGTTACGGCTTTTTCCTCTGCCCAGGATGTGAAACACAATGCAGCTTTGTTACCAAAACCCCCATTTACTGGCGCACACACACACACACACACACACACACACACACACACACACACACACACACACACACACACACACAGGGGCAAGAAGGGGTCGAAGGGGGAGAGGGGGAGATGCAAATTAGGGGCCAGAGGACAGAAGAGAGAGAGAGAGACAGACAGACAGACAGACAGACAGACAGACAGACAGACAGACAAGCCCCTTTTTGACCAGAAACCTAAACTGTATTGTGTTTTGTGTTTATGAAGATGAATATAATTATGATGAATTGTCTGATCAAAGGACTTACTTGAGACCTTATTTCTACATGTGATGAGAATACTGCAACAACAACAACACAGCAACACACATGAAACACACTGTGTTGACTCTGTTGTGTGACTGTGATGTTTGTCTCTTTTACCACATTAACCCTGCCGTCCCTTTTTTTAGGACATTATAGGTTAACTCTAGAGCAGATCTTTCACAGTATAAACTAGAGAGTTGTGCTCCTCGGAGTGCAGATCCTCGCCAGGCCAGGTTGCCGCCCTTGACCCATTGTCAGCCTTCTGATTGGTCCCTGTAAATTAACTAAGTACAAACTCAAGTACTGTACTTAAGTAACATTTTTTGGTATTTTTTTGTTTACTGGAGTATTTGCAATTTTTGAAACTTTTACCGGTACTTCTACTCCACTACTGTACATCTCAGAGGCAAATATTGTACTTTTACTCCACTACAATTATTTGAAAACTTTAGTTACTAGTTACTTTGCCGAATTATTACATTATAAAACATACATTAACCACTTTAGCCCCATTTTATACCTAGGCTATTTGAAAATAGCAGATCTACTAGCTCACAATTAACACGTCGCATCGCGAGTTGCGCGTTAACATTTTAAGTATATTTTGATGCCAATACTCTTTCTGCCATGTTCTACCCTGGTTCCTTATGGTAGTTTTATGTGGAATTTGCTAAAACATTTATGCCCAGTTAGTCACAATGCTGCGTCTGAGATGTTCCTTTTTTACTGAGACCAAGTTTAAAATAAGAATTGAATACACTGAATATCAATAAGAAGCAACTGAAAAAAAAACTTTCATCTTGTAGATCTGCAATTTTCACTACTGATGATTTATTTATTTATTCAACCAGTATCTTATGCAGGTTCATTTTGGTGGAACCATCTGCCTCTGTTTGTCTCTCTGAGACACTTTCATTACTGAGCTCTTTGATTTGCTTTCTTCTCATGTTTCGGTGTCTTTATTTTGTGTGTGTGTGTGTGTGTGTGTGTGTGTGTGTGTGTGTGTGTGTGTGTGTGTGTGTGTGTGTGTGTGTGTGTGTGTGTGTGTGTGTGTGTGTGTGTGTGTGTGTGTGTGTGTGTGTGTGTGTGTGTGTGTGTGTGTGTGTGTGTGTGTGTGTGTGTGTGTGTGTGTGTGTGTGTGACGCACGCACGCACACATACACACACAGCTCTCTCTCTCGTTGTCTGTGCAATTCCTCTCAAATAAACAGCCCCATCCTCGAGCAAGCTCGCTCACTCTCTCAATCTGTTTTATAATGTTTAACTTAATACAGGACTGTCTGGTCGGTAACATTGCGGTATTATGCGAGTATGCGGGAGGACTAAATGTTGTGTTGCGGTCAGGTCCAGCGACTCTCTCATAGCCACGGTGCGTGACTGTAATGTGCTCTCATTGGCTGTTGTAGCATGGATCTCCTGGCAGAGTGATCACAACTCCATTCATACTGTAAGATCTCCACTCGGCGAGAGAGACAAATATCAAACATGCTAGAAATCTAGAAACGGTCGGGAACGTATCGGCGATCATTTTTGATTGCGGGGGGATCTTCTCGCAGTACCTTTCACACACAGCGAGCAACATATCGGCGAGCAATGTCCGATCGGAGGGTTTGTCGGCGAGCGACAAAAAAGGTCCCCGACAGCCTAATCGGATCAAATATCTTGCAGTGTGTAGGGAGCCTTACTCGCTGTCTGTTTCTCCCTGTAGGTTTACAAGCTAATTAACTGTGTCTGTGTGTGTGTGTGTGACTACCTGACACAGACGGCTCAGTCAATACAGGTGACCATTACATTGCACTCACAGAGTAATGCTCACATCCAGTTGATGTACTGGTGTGTATAAAACTCCCTAGAACACACACACACACACACACACACACACACACACACACACACACACACACACACACACACACATACACCATTATACACATACAGTACCAGGGGTATAACGGTACGCAAAAAGTTTGGTGCGGTTTCCGGTTTTGAAGCCACAGTTCTTTTTTTTTTCTTCCTTTCTATTCTTTTCACAACAGGAATTGTTTCAGTACTTTTACTTCTATTTCACTACATCTCAGAGGCAAATATTGTACTTTTACTCCACTACAATTATTTGGAAAATGTAGTTACTAGTTACTTTTTAGATTTAGATTATTATTACAAAACAAAAAACATACATTAACCACTTCAGCCCTATATACATTTCGGCCATTTGAAAATAGCAGATCTACAAGCTCACAATGCGACGCATTGTGAGCTTGTAGATCTGCTATTTTCTAACGATTTTTTTATACTTTTATACAAAGTTTGGAAACTTGTGAAATGGGACATTCTGCATAATGAGTACTTTTACTTTTGTACTTTAAGTACATTTTGATACCAAGACTTTTGCACTGAAGTAAATCTTGAATTCCGAACTTTTGCCTGTAACGGAGTACTTCTACATTGCAGTATTGATACTTTTTAGTCACACGTCTCTCTATTCTTTTCACAACCGGCGTCATCCACCAGAGGAAAGACCTTGAAGCATTGGGTCAATAGCTGTGCATTCGTGGAATAAATCATGACAAGCAGAGTCTCTGTCCTCCAGCTTCTCTCTGATAGCAGCCTTGATTTTAAGTTTTTTTTCCCTTCCTAGCAGCAGCAGCAGGGACAGTATTCTCATGGTGTCGTTTCAGACCATCTTATATTATGTTTGATGTGTTGCCAGCAGCAGACAGACCTGAAGGCTGCTGAACACACACCGCTTTAGTCTTTTCCACTTGTCTTTCTGCGTTTGGTTGTTATTTCACTGAGAAACCCCCAAGTGTTCCCAAAACCGGAGACTTCAAGTTCTAGGACTTTGAAGTCTCCGGTTTTCGGTTTGGGAAACAAGTCAGGACTTCAAGTTCTTGATTCTCAGGCTGCCAACGGGACAGGATCACTGTTGATTTTGACGGCACATTTAGATTTAGTTTTAGTCATATTTTAGTCATCTGAAATGTTTTAGTTTTAGTCTAGTTTTAGTCGAATAATATAAGATGATAGTCGACTAAATCTACAGTTGATTTAGTCGACTATAATGTATTTCGGCGGTGCCTTGATGGCGTCATAATGCCTGATTTTACACTTGGCTGCATGCTGAAAATAGCCGATCTACAAGCTCACAACGCGTTGCAGCACAACACGTTGTGAGCTTGTAGATCTGCTATTTTCAGAGCACAACACCCGAGCGCAACCAAACATAAAATAACTCGTCTTTTAGTTCTACTGGATCTCTTCTCCACTAGATCCATCACTAACATTTTAGTCTAGTTTTTATTTGTTGATGAAATTGTCAATATATTTAGTCTTAGTTTTAGTCATCCTAGCTTAGTTTTTATTTAGTTTTATTTCGTCAGTGAAAAAAGGTAGTTTTTGTCTCAGTTGTAGTCGACGAAATCAACCCTGGTGACAGGCTTTGGGGCTAAAGCCCGACTCACACCTTGCTGTGCGACACTCCGAGAATTCGATCGAAAACTGCTGCTTATCCTATGGATATATGCTTGACTCCTTTTGCACATTCAATTGAACATTACTGCTTTGATTTAGATATCTGCAATTAGCTGTACATGTTTGGAAAGACGCTGCTAAATAAGGTGTTGTACCTGTCCAAGACAAGACCCTGAACCTAACATTCTTCATTGTGCACTTTTATTTTTTATTTTTTGATTAAATGTATTATGCAAGGGATAATTCACGGGTAGCTGGTCATTATTGAAAATTAAAGCCCGAACAGGGTGATTATAATCACCCCGAAGGCTTTAATGTTCAATAATGACCAGCTACCCATCAATTATCCCGCTTATTACACGGCTACTATAATAAATAAATACATACATTTACCCAAAGGTAACAACAAAACTAAGTGTTGCGCTGGGGTCATACCCTGAAGAAGGCATTTGTTTGCCGAAACGTTCACGAACTGTTATGTGTGCGGCCACTTTTTGTCTTTTGACAATTTACCTTGAGATTGTTCTGCCGTGAGCCAGCACCACTACAAGGACCTTGTGTGCTTATCATCTTTGTGCACAGTGTTTACATGGCTGTCATGTTGGATACGGCATCAAATCAAGCAGCACAGATTGATATGAGCCAGGTGCTCTGAGCCTTTGATTAGACAGAGGTCTGTAATAGAGCTCATCGGTCATTATCAAGAAATAAAACACAGCTGAATTCAGTGATTGACCAATCAGAATCAAGCATTCAACCAGGCCGTGTAATAAAATGTTAGATTGTAGCACACTTTCCCGAACAATCCCCGACCAAATTTCACTGCTTGTACACGTTGAGCTTGTACTGTAGGTCTGCTATTCTCGCCCGTTCTCGGCGCGTGCCAAAATTGTGCAGCAGGAACATGGCATCTTTATTGACAAACAAGGGAGATTCCCTCTATACTATGTGAATAAAAAAACAGCAAATTAATGATATTAAAACAATACGACCTGATATATCACGAAGGCAATTCGCTCCACATCAGAGTCTGCATGCAAACAAGCGTTCGGTTGAGCACCTGGAGAATTCTGAAGTTCTTATCTATTACATTCAGTATATCAACGCTGTGGCTATCAAGGCCTGTTTTCTAACTAGAGCACTACCTCAGTGCTCCACACTCTATAAAGTAAAGGTTGACGGCCAAAGGTTCCACAATGGACCATCAGTACAGCGTGCTGTGTACGGTGCGCTCGGTTCATATGTTTGTGGTAACTCGGATTTGAAGTTTTGCATGCCCTTTTATTTGACTTTTTTGCACTTATTCAGTGCACAGCTGTACCCAACTGAAGGATCACTGCAAACTGTGTTTGTTTTCACACACACACACACACACACACACACACACACACACACACACACACACACACACACACACACACACACACCACGCGTTATTGTCGAAGTGTCTTTGAGCAAGACACTGAACCCCTAATTGCTCCCGATGAGCAGGTTGGTGCCTTGCATGGTTTCCTCCTCCCTCGGTATATGAATGTGTGTGAGTGTGAGTGTGATGTGAATGTAATGCACAATCTATGTAAAGCGCTTTGGATAAAAGCGCTATATAAATGCACCATCTACCATTTCACCATTTTTATACACACACACACACACACACACACACACACACACACACACACACACACACACACACACACACACACACACACACACTCTAAAGAATTCCGTTTCGGTTGGGCTCTAGTGTCTCTATCACTCTGTCTGTCTCTATCTCTCTCACTTTATTGTGCTATCTGTCTCTCTATCTCTCTGTCCCTCTCTCTATCTGTCTCTATCGCTCTCTCTATCACTGTCTGCTGCTCTCTCTCTCTCACACACACACACACACACACACACACACACACACACACACACACACACACACACACACACACACCGAATCTATCTTACACTCACCACTGCAGGAGCCTGTGTGTGTGTGTGTGCTGTCCAAAGCAACTCAACATTGCTGGGAACCTGTTTGTGTGTGTGTGTGTGTGTGTGTGTATGTGTGTGTCTGCCTTTGTGGCCCTGATCTTTTCCAGTCTGTTGGAAGGGATGAGAGATGGCCAATGTGTGTGTGTGTGTGTTATTTATGGTGTGTGTGTGTGCATCTGTGCGTGCTATGAACTGGCTCAGCTTTCAGACACCTTGCAAGACATATGTTACATAGTATCTAATGATTATTATAACAAATGAATATCTTATGTAATGTATTTATAAAAAATAATATCAAATGTAATTGTTTAAAAAAATAATGCATATCTAATGCAAATAATGTATAATAGCGTATAGTTAACACATTGGGTGCCAGCATTTTTTCATAACAACTTACGTTGGGTGCCAGCATTCTCCCCATTGACTGCGCTTTGCTGTTTAAAGCTCTAGACTCCACGAGGAGCAAATCCATGTAAAAAAAAAACATCCATTCATGTTGCGCGATGACCCTGGCTACAGCCTGGAACGATAACATTTCACTCGCGAGTTACAATGGGGGGGGATCGCGCATCGCGCATGACCGGTTTTCCCCACCGGAAACAGATTCGGAGATATAGGTGTTTTAAAGAAGGAAATAGACACGAAGTGGATGGGAGCCATGTTTTTGTTTCCGGTGATCTATCTGGCCTATCCTTCTCAAGATCACAATGGGTACTCCCAGAGCTGCTCTAGCCCCGCCCGTGTGGAGAAAAACGAAAAAAACAAAAAGACATATTTCACGGTCTGGACCGTGTTCGGCACCAATGCGCTACTCTGTGAAAACACGGTCCAGACCGTGTTTGGCACCCGATGTGTTAATTAGCTATTTAACCACTTGAACCCCAGCATCAATATTCAAGGTGTAACATTAGACAGAAATAGCATCATCACGACGCATTGTGAGCTTGTAGATCGGCTATTTTTTGCTACTTTTGTTTGGCAGTTTTGCACGATGAAGTAGGCCATTAACTTAAAACATACATGAAATATGGAGACACAAGGTTTCTGCCCGACGGCAACGATATTATGTATACCTAATGAAAATAATTTACGGCGTGTATGTCTAATATAAATGGTTTGTATAATACCAGACTCCATACATTATGTCAAAACAACGTAAAGCATTCATAAATCCTACTTTACACACAGATGGATTACAGCAGCCATCTACCTGCAGTTCATGAGCAGTGGTGTAAAGTATCCAAGTACATGTACTCAAGTACTTAAGTACAATTTTGAGGTATTTTTTACTTCACAATTTCTACAATTATTTGAAAACTTTAGTTACTCGCGATTTTTATAAATGTTATACATTTGAAAACTTGGGAAATGGGGCATTCTGTGTAATGAGTGCTTTTACTTTTGTACATTTTGATACCAATACTTTTGTACTTTTACATGAGTACATTTTGAATTCGTAACTTTTACTTGTAACGGAGTACTTCTACATTGCAGTATTGATACTTATACTCAAGAAAAAATGTGAGTACTTTTTCTGTCTGTCTGCAGACACAGTCAGGCATTTTAATTTATGAGTGCCTTATTGAACTGTGAGTGTGTGTGTGTGTGTGTGTGTGTGTGTGTGGGAGCGTTGGGAATGTGTTCACAGCATGTCTCAGCGGGGTGGAGTCAACATGTCACTGTTAACAAATTAAACGGCTCTGCTTTTATTATTTAACATAAAACCTCCCTGTTCAGTTCTCTGCTGCTCTGTCTCCTCTCCTCTCCTCTCCTCTCCTCTCCTCTCCTCTCCTCTCCTCTCCTCTCCTCTCCTCTTTCCCCCTTGTTGCTCTCCTTCTCTCTCTCTCTCCTGCTTTCTCTCCCGTTTTGACATTTTTAAAGCAGTGTAAAAAGTGCAGCCTTTTCACTCTGTTTCTCTTCAGAATTGATGTCTTTCATTATTCTGATCAGAAGATAAAAGTGTGAAATCTATTCGTCTCTCTCTCTCTCTCTCTCTTTCTTTCTCTCTTTCTCTTTATTTCTCAATTCTATTGAAATAGTGTTAACACTAAAGACACTTTAGAACTGACTTTAAATGTATAAAGACACTTTAGAACTGACTTTAAATGTATAAAGACGCTTTAGAACTGACTTTAAATGCATAAAGACGCTTTAGAACTGACCATGTATGGCAGTTATAATGTGCTGTTTGGCTGAGCTTATAATGCATTATGACCAGCACTTCATAATACTTCATAAACCTTGTTATAAGTTGTTATGCATGCTTTATAAACATTCATAACCAGTGTTATGAAGCCTTATTGCAAGCCTGCATTATAGACATGAGCTTAAAGAGTTAGTTCACCCCCAAAATGACTTATTTTTTATATCGATTAGTCACCCCATGGAGACTTGAATTCATGGATATTTTGTAGTTTTTTGTCTCATTCTCTAAGACAATAATGTGATGACCAGCAGCGGTTCCGGTTGGAGACACAAAGAGTCTCCTTTGTGTCTCCTACCGGAACCACTGCCTACCGGTCCGCTGGTCATCAAATTATTGGCTTAGGAATATGAAGAAAAAAAAGATATACTGTATATCCATGAATTCAAGCCTCCATGGGGTGTAATCGATAGAAAGAAATATTTTTGGGGGGTGAACTATTCCTTTAATAAGTGAAGTGTTACCAAATAGTGCAGTACCCAGCATTTGTGTCATTATGGCATCATATCGCGTCATTCGCGTCACATCATTGGCGGGGGAAACGCCCGGTACAAATGAGCCTGTTTGTGTGTGTGGTTATATACAATACCTTTCTGACTGTGTCATATTATGCTGTGTGCGCGTTGTCCGCTAAGCTGAGCTTATTGCTAATTCAAACCTGCCAGATGAAGTGAGTGCCAGGGCCCTTATGTATAATTATAGGAAGAAGTTGTCCCACCCAGTGTGTGAATTGATATTTACTGTTTCCTGGAACGACCGGGGGGGAGGGGCGGGGTTTAGCTGGATGGATCCATGATTTTTAGGTTTGAGTTTTTTTTTTCTCCGAGCTTCATTTTGTTCCTTCTTGGTGGAGGGTCAGGCTGTTGATGCAGAACCTTGTTTCCGATCAATAGATGAAGCCTTTGATTTCTCTCACTGCAGTGGATGTCCATTGATCCACGCCGGCCTGTAAGCCGCTCCTCCATTGATACAGATGTTTTTGCCTCGTTTCTCCTCCTAGTCCTGGTAACTTTGAAACAGCATACACCCCCCCCCCCCCCCCTCGCCGGCCCCCCTTAGGAGCAGACCTCTCTCTGCCTCTTTACTTAAAAGTGGGTGGACACTGGACAGTCACAGAGTACATTTACTTGAGTACTTTTACTTAAGTAAAACGTTGAGGCTATCTGTACTTGTTTATTGAGTGTTTTTTTTTTTTTTTGTTACGATTCAATTCGTGAATCTACAAGCTCATAGCGCGGCACCGAGTGCCGCGCTATGAGCTTGTAGATCTGCTATTTTTGAAAAATCGTGAAAATGTGTGCATTTTTTTTTAAGCGAACATTTGTAACCGTCAAATGTCTTAATGTCTTCATTTTTCTGATAAACTATAGTTGCTCTAATATCAGTGGTGCTCAAACCTTTTCTTGTCAAGGACCCCCCACATTTTTGTTTGGCTGCCGATCCCCATCAGAATGTTGTTCCAGGGACCCCCCAGAAGCAACAATTTTTGAGTTAAAAATGTTTTTAAAAAAGCTTGTAGCGTGGCACTATGAGCTTGTAGATCTGCAATTTTTTTAATAGCCAAAGTATAAAAATAATGGTTTTAGCTCAAATCTAAAATGACAACAGATTCGTTCCCAGATTGAATGGGTTTAAGCAAGTACTCCAGTACTTTAACTACAAATGTCACTTGTTGTAGTTGAGTATATTTGACCAGGAGGAGTATTTATACTTTGACTCAAGTACTGTGGTTGATTATATGGCCACCATCACGGCCAGACAGACCTCTATCAGGCCCTTACATTAAGCTATTACTTTGGTCCCTGACTGGCTATTCAATGGCGCTAACGCTCGCTCTGCTCTGCTCCGCTCCATGCACTAACGGCTCTCTCTCTCACTCACAACCCATAACTCTGCTGGGCTTTTTCTGCTCTTTGGTCTAATTGGGGTCAGACTGTTATTCCCTCTGCTTGTTCTAATGTCCCATGTTTATGACAATACTGTACATTTACTGTATTGTTTTGTGTTTTTTTTAAGTGCAGAGAGCCAGACCAAGCTTTTACTGGTGCCTGGTACCCTTTCCCCTAGTTGTTGCTGTTGAATATAAAAAATTATATATTTTAAAACTTCAACATTTTCACCTTTTTATTAAAGGAGTAGTTCACCCCAAAAAAAAAATACGTATTTTCTATCAATTACACACCCCATGAAGCATTGAGTTCAAGGAGATTTTTTGTTGTTTTTGTCACATTCCTGAGCCAATAATTTGATGATAATAATAAAGATGCCAATGTATCCGGTAGGAGACACAAAGGAGACTCTTTGTGTCTCCTACTGGAGAGACCGCCGGTTATCACATAATTGGCTTGTGAAGGCGATAAAAACAAAAAAAAATGTTGAAATTGGTAGAAAATAAGTAATTTTTTGGGTGAACTACTCCTTTAACTTGACCAAATAAGTCGAAAGTGTAAAAATTAATAAATTGGGACACGCACATAAAAAACAACCAATTCTTTATTCATTTCATTTCAACGTTGTTGATTTACAGTCATGGATGAAAAAATACTAAATATAAACCTCTCTCTCTCTCTCTCCCCCCCCTCTCTCTCTCTCCATCCAGACATGCCCCACTGAAGACGACTCTTCACCCTGTTCCATAGCCAGCTCTCCTCTCCTCTCCTCCTCCTCCCATCCTCCCATCCCTCCATCCTCTCCTCCTCTCTCCGCCATGCTCCCTTCCTCCTCCTGTCCTTTCCTGCTGCTCCTTCTCTCTGTCCTCCTCCATCCCTGGCCTCTCCTCTCCGCTCCCTCGTCTCCCTCCTCCTCCTCCTCCTCTCCCCCCCTCTCCTCCGGTGAGGACGGCGTAGCGGGCCGGGCGGTGTACCGGGCGGTGGACACCAGTCTGACTCACCTGACGGTGCACGGCGTGACGGGCGAGGTGTTCGTGGGCGCCGTCAACCGCATCCTCAAGCTGTCGTCCAACCTGACGGAGATGCGGAGTCACATGACTGGCCCGGTGGAGGACAACGCCAAGTGCTACCCCCCGCCCAGCGTACGGGCCTGCGCTCACAGGTATACCCCCCATCCGTCTGTCTGTCTGTCTGTCTCTACCATCTCTTTGTCTTAAAGAGATAGTTAACCCAAATATGTTTTCCCCCTATGGATTAGTCACCCCATGGAGACTTGAATTCATGGATATTTTTTTAGTTTTTGTCTCATTCCTAAGTCAATAATGTGATGACCAGCGGACCGGTAGGAGACACAAAGGAGACTCTTTGTGTCTCCTACCGGAACCGCCGCTGGTCATCAAATTATTGTCTTAGGAATGAGACAAAAACAAAAAAAAATATCCATGAATTCAAGTCTCCATGGGGTGAGTAATACATAGAAAAATCTGAACTGGGTGAACTACTCTTTAAGGGTGCAACAGTTTAGCGAAATAATTGATTTAATCAATTCTAAACAATTATAGCGATTTCAATAAAATAATAGGTTCTCATGAATCTCGAAAATGGCTCATCGACAAGCTCACTACGCATCACATCAGCTGTGATCAGCGGATTTTTGATCAAATTAAATACATCGATTGATTGAGAGAATTGATTTGTTAATACACAAAGTGTAGTGTCCCAAAGACGCACTTCTTGATCATTCGATTAATAGAACATGAATTGATTGAATAATCGCTGAGACAATAATCGATAGTTGCAGAATGCAGATGCATGCTAACTCTGTTGGTCTCTCTCTCTCGCTCTCTGTCTCTCTCTCTGTCTCTCTCTCTGTCTCTCTCTCTCTCTCTCTCTCTCTCTCTCTCTCTCTCTCTCTCTCTCTCTCTCTCTCTCTCTCTCTCTCTCTCTCTCTCTCTCTCTCTCTCTCTCTCTCTCTCTCTTTGTCTCTGTCTCTTGTCTCTCTCTCTCTCTCTCCCTCCCTCCCTCCCTCCCTCCCTCTCTCTCTCTCTCTCTCTCTCTGTCTCTTGTCTCTCTCTCTCTGTCTCTTGTCTCTCTCTCTCTCTCTGTCTCTCTCTCTGTCTCTTGTCTCTCTCTCTCTCTCTGTCTCTTGTCTCTCTCTCTGTCTCTTGTCTCTCTCTCTCTCTCTCTCTGTCTCTTGTCTCTCTCTCTCTCTGTCTCTTGTCTCTCTCTCTCTCTCTCTGTCTCTTGTCTCTCTCTCTCTCTCTCTCTCTCTGTCTCTTGTCTCTCTCTCTCTCTCTGTCTCTTGTCTCTCTCTGTCTCTTGTCTCTCTCTCTCTGTCTCTCTGTCTCTTGTCTCTCTCTCTCTCTCTGTCTCTTGTCTCTCTCTCTCTCTCTCTCTCTCTTGTCTCTCTCTCTCTCTGTCTCTTGTCTCTCTCTCTCTCTCTCCCTCCCTCTCTATGTCTCTCTCTTTGTATCTCTCTCTCTCTCTGTCTCTTGTCTCTCTCTCTCTCTCTATCTCTCTATGTCTCTCTCTCTGTCTCTCTCTCTCTCTCTGTCTCTTGTCTCTCTCTCTCTCTCTCTCTCTCTCTCTCTCTCTCAGACTGGAGTCCTCAGACAACGTTAATAAGTTGTTGCTGGTGGATTACCGTGGCAACAGGCTGGTGGCGTGTGGCTCCATATGGCAGGGCGTGTGTCAGTTCCTCAGGCTGGAGGACCTGTTCAAGCTGGGCGAGCCGCACCACCGCAAAGAGCACTACCTGTCTGGAGCCAAGGAGGCTGACGGCATGGCAGGTATGGAGGGATTACATTTAAAAAATGGATGGGCAGAGGGATGCTTTCAGACAGGATCAGACATCTGAGATAACATATTTGTCATGTCATCTTCCCACTGGTGGAAGAAGTACTCGGATGTTTTTCTTAACCCATTAAAACCGGGAGCGCATTTGTGTCATTTTCAGATTTCTTTGGGCTATTTATTTATTTTTTCTATCGTGAAAATGTGTGAAAATCTTTGAATATATATATATATATATATGTAGACATTTTTAACTAATTTTCGCTTTAAAAAAATATATATATTCAAAGATTTGCACACATTTTCAGGATTTTTTAAAAATAGCAGATCTACAAGCTCATAGTGCGGTGCCGCGAGCTTGTAGATCTGCCATTTTTGAATAGCCAAAGGAATCTAAAAATGACACACAGATGCGTTCCCGGTCTTAGAGGGTTAATAATGTAAGTTATATTTTGGGGTGGGTCTGCCCTCATCATGATGTTAAACCCTAGATTTAGATTTTCAATATTTTTGTCTAGTAGTTTTTGTTGTTTGAGTGTTGAATGTTTAATGGACCACAATGGAAACAAGCCTTTGGCTTTTTTGTGTCATGAATGAAACATTCAATCAATATGAACAGAAAATACATTGTCAGGTCGGGATACACATTTTTAACCAATCAGGAGAGAGGACTCCTACACGATACAGTGAAATGATCAGGAAGTGGAACACTATGAAATGAAAGCTGATGAATGGGTTCTCTCTCTCCTGATTGTCTTTAGTTACTTTACCATCGCTGGATGAATGGAATTACATAACTAACCCTGGAGAAATGAATCCCATCTGAGTATGTCTTAATTAACCCATTAAGACCTGGAACGCATCTGTGTCACTTTTAGATTTCTTTAGGCTATTCAAAAATAGCAGATCTACAAGCTCGTAGCGCGGCACTCGCCGCGCTACGAGCTTGTAGATCTGCTATTTTTGAAAAATCGTGAATTTTTTTTAAAATATTTTTTTCCGAATTCTTTTTAGGATTTAGAAACTTTTTAGACGCGGCCTCAGGTCTTAATGGGTTAAACTCTATGTACTTAGATGACCCGGGTCCCCCAGGGGCCCCCCAGGGCTCTAGATTTGGTCTCTGCAGGCTTCAGATTATGTAGACTCGCCTATTTTCTGCGAATGTTCCAGAAGAATATGGATGCGGGGGGGGTTGTGAAACTCGGATTGCGTTTCTTTCTAACGTTTCCCGGTCTCTCTCTCCAAGGCGTGGTCATCGGAGACGAGGAGTTCACCACCGACTCCAAGAAGAAGAAACCGGCGTCGGGGAAGGGCGGGGTCGAGGGCGGCGGCCGCCTGTTCATCGGGACGTCCATCGACGGCAAGTCGGAGTACTTCCCCACGCTGTCGAGCCGCAAGCTGGTGCCCGACGAGGAGAGCGTCTACATGTTCTCCCTGGTGTACCAGGACGAGTTCGTCTCCTCACAGGTCAGACGTGTTACACTGTTATTCCACCAGGGGGAGCTTCACAGGTCAGACGTGTTACACTGTTATTCCACCAGGGGGAGCTTCACAGGTTAGACGTGTTACACTGTTATTCCACCAGGGGGAGCCTCACAGGTTAGACGTGTTACACTGTTATTCCACCAGGGGGAGCTTCACAGGTTAGACGTGTTACACTGTTATTCCACCAGGGGGAGCTTCACAGGTTAGACGTGTTACACTGTTATTCCACCAGGGGGAGCCTCACGTGCTTTGTACCGTGCAGTGTTGATTTCGTCGACTAAAACTATGACGAAAAATATTCGTCGACTCCCTTTTTTCACTGACAAATTAAATATAAACTAAATAAAGACTAAATAAAAACGAAATAAAAACTAAGCTATGATGACTAAAACTAAGACTAAATATATTGACAATTTTGTCAACAAATAAAAATTAGACTAAAATGTTAGTGAGGGATCTAGTGGAGAAGAGATCCAGTAGAACTAAAAGACAAGTCATTTTATGTTTGGTTTTGCTCGGGTTTGTCTGAAAATAGCAGATCTACAAGCTCATAACGCGTTGTGACACATTGTGAGCTTGTAGATCGGCTATTTTCAGCATGCAACGAAGTGTAAAATCAGCCATTACGACGCCATCAAGGCACCGCCAACATACATTTTAGTTGACTAAATTAACTGTAGATTTAGTCGACTATAATCTTATGATGTTTAGTCGACTAAAACTAGACTAAAACTAAAACATTTCAGATGACTAAAATATGACCAAAACTAAATGGAATTTGATTCAAAAGACTATGAATAAAACTAAATCAAAATTTGCTGTCAAAATCAACACTGGTACCATGCAGTTTCAAATAGCTGTATGGGAAAGGACTCGTTTTTGTGCACTGCAGCAGTTATGTGGAATGGGTTAACCTGGAAACCTTAGATCGATTAGCTCTGTTGTTAACTTCAATTCCTCCATAAAGAGCCGACTGAATAGCAACTGAACCTAACCATCGGTTAGTTGAGTTTTAGAGGTGCAACAGTTGATCAAAGTAATCGAAAAAATGTAATTTAATTCCCTATTTTGAGCATGTCATTATAGACAAAAAAAGCAAACAAAAAAAAATAGTGAAAATAGCCGATGTACAAGCTCACAACGCGTTACGAGGTGACGCGATGTGAGCTTATAGATCAGTTATTTTCACTATTTTTGCACGACACCACTCTGTGACAAAGAATAAATACTTGAGTGGTTAATCAAATCTAAATATGATTTTAACAAAAAAAAACAATAATAAAACATGCACTTCTCGGTTAATTGATTAATTGAACAATAATTGTGTTGCAGCCCTGCTTCCTTGTACAGTACCCATGTTTTTCTTTGCTATTGTACTTGTCTGTTATGTCTAAATTGTATAAATGTATTAATTATGGCTGTATTTATTATGGATAATATTTTTCTATGTTTCTATTAATCAATTCATTGATATAAAAAATACAAATCATTTTAGAAACATCCTTCTTGATTATTCAATTCATTGAAAAAGTAATCGATAGAATAACCGAATATACTTTAGACTTTGGGCTATTCAAAAATAGCAGATCTACAAGCTCGTGGCGCAGCACCGAGTGCCGCGCTACGAGCTCGTAGATCTGTAGATTTGTAGAACATTTTTAGCTCAAATCTTTGCTTCTGGGGGATTCTACAAATGTATTCTAAAACTGAAAAACTGTTTTCTGATACACTGATGTTGCTGTAATATCAGTGGTTCTCAAACTTTTTCATATCAAGGACCACCCAAAATTACATGTATTTGGCAGCGGACCCCCATCTCAAAATATTTAGTTCCAGGGGACCCCCAGAATCAAAAACATATTCAAAGATTTGCAAACATGTTCATGATTTTTCAAAAATAGCAGATCTACAAGCTCATAGCTCAATCAATCAATCAATCAATCAATCAATCAATCAATCCAATCAATCAGATCAAGATCCCGTCGGACACGCTGTCTCTCTACCCGGCCTTCGACATCTACTACATCTACGGCTTCTCCAGTGGCACCTACGTCTACTTCCTGACGCTGCAGCTGGACATCCAGCTGACGCAGATGGACGCCACGGGCGAGAAGTTCTTCACCTCCAAGATCGTCCGGATGTGCTCCAACGACACGGAGTTCTACTCCTACGTGGAGTTCCCCCTGGGCTGCACCAAGGACGGCGTGGAGTACCGGCTCATACAGGCCGCCTACCGCCACAAGCCCGGCCGCAGGCTGGCCCAGGCCCTGGGCCTCTCCGAGGACCAGGACGTGCTGTTTGTGGTCTTCTCTCAGGTGGGTTTAGAGGAGGAGGAGGAGGAGCCATTTGTCGAAAATTGGACGTTTTTGATGTTGGATCAGATTTGGTTGATGGTTCAAAATTCCAAATATGTATAAGATTCATTTTCATTTTTTTTTTCATTTTTAGTTTTGTTTTATGACCTCAATTACACCCCAAAATAACGGAACTTTGAACATTCAGTGGATTTTCTGTGGTCTGGGGCTTTCTGAATAATTAAGCTGGGAAAAAAGTGCTGGAATTGGCCCCTGGACTTTGATGTCACAGTCCATTAATCCCGCCCCCTCTCCTCCATGCCCCTCCCCTATCCTTCTCCTTTTGGGGGGACGATGATTGACTGGCAAAAAATACCAGCATCGGTATTGTGGGGAAAGCTTTCGCTGAAAATAGCAGATCGACAAGCTCACAACGCGACGCAACACAAGCGGAAAACAGAAAAGAGACTATTATTGCGCCCTGAGGGACTCCGGTTACCGGGGTTTAACTCATTGAGTGCCATTCACGTGTTTCACGTGTTTTACCGCTATGGTGCAACGTGCCAATCACGTGTTTCACGTGTTTTTGATTTTTTGTTGTTGTTCAGAACCCAAGATATCATTATCTGAAGATTTGCAGCTCCATCCATTCCTTGTTTAACTTATAACTGAAAAAGGCTGTATCTCGCTTCCTAAGCACTTTTTTTTTACTTTGAAAAAAAAAAAAAAAAAAAATCGCACTGGCCAGAAATAGCCAGAACAAAATTGGGCACTCAATGAGTTAAGTGGTTAAAGATTTTTTTTCGTAAACTTTGATATCAAGGATTTTATAAATGTTAACAGGGCTAGCCATACAGGGAGAGAGAGATGGATGGACAGACAGGATGTGTTGGTAGATGGATGTGCAGATAGTTATGTGTTTGGAGGCTGTATGAATGTTGTATTATTTTAAATGTTGTTGTTGTTGTTTACAGGGTCAGAAGAACCGCTCCAACCCGCCCAGGGAGACGGTGCTGTGTCTGTTTACGTTGCATCACATCAACCTGGCCATGAGGGAGAGGATACGCTCCTGTTACCGTGGCGAGGGGAAACTCACGTTGCCATGGTTACTCAACAAGGAGCTGGCATGCATCAACACTGTGAGTTACACAGTGTGTGTGTGTGTGTGTGTGTGTGTGTGTGTGATAGTGTTGATTTCGTCGACTAAAACTATGACAAAAAAAATTACGTCGACTACCTTTTTTCACTGACGAAAACTAAATAAAAACTAAGCTATTATGACTAAATATATTGACAATTTCATCAACAAATAAAAACTAGACTAAAATGCTAGTGAGGGAACTAATGGAGAAGAGATCCAGTAGAACTAAAAGACAAGTCATTTTATGTTTGGTTGCGCTCCGGTGTTGCGCTCTGAAAATAGCAGATCTACAAGCTCACAACGCGTCGCGCTGCGACTCGTTGTGAGCTTGTAGATCTGCTATTTTCAGCATGCAACCAAGTGTAAAATCGGCCATTACGACACCATCAAGGCACCGCCAACATACATTTTAGTCGACTAAATCAACTGTAGATTTAGTCGACTAAAGTCTTATATTTAGTCGACTAAAACTAGACAAAAACTAAAACATATCAGATGACTAAAATATGACTAAAACTAAATTGAATTTTATTCAAAAGACTATGACTAAAACTAAATCAAAATTTGCTGTCAGAATCAACACTGGTGTGATACCAGCACTAATGTCTCCAAAATTACAGTAGAATTTGAGAAATAGACATTGTGAAGAAAATGTTCCCCTGGTCCTCACAAGAGAAATGGATGCTTTATGTAAAAAAAGAAAAAGGGGAAAAAATAATAGTTTATAGTCACAATTTTAGGAAAAGATTGAGGTTGGGGTTAGGATGAAGCATTTAGAGGTTAGGTTTAGGGGTTAGGGTTAAAATTATGTCTGATTCTGGACACACAACTAAGTATAATTCAGGGTTAGGCTTAAAAATGGCAAAGAAAACTAGCATTTATAAACTAGTAGCATTTATAAAATTGCCCCCCTAAAATGTAGATGACCTCACGCGCGCACGTGTGTGTGTGTGTGTGTGTGTGTGTGTGTGTGTGTGTATATGTGTGTGTGAGAGAGAGTTGCGTTAACTGCACTGGTGGTCTCCTGTCCCCGCCCCCAAGCTGTAAACCGCAATGTTTACCACTGCAGGTTACCTTGGTTACCATTCACTAATCTAATGAATGGGCTGAGTGAATAATAACGACCACAAGGACATAACTGGGTTAACACACGCACACACACATGCACACACACATGCACACATGCGCACGCACGCACTCACGCACACACACACGCACAAACTCATCTTCAGACATTCAGTCTTCAATGCCTCCCCACGCACATCAACGAGACACACAGCAGGGGGCCGTGTGTGTGTGTGTGTGTGTGTGTGTGTGTGTGTGTGGTGAGAAGTGATGATGGGAGAGGGGGAGGAGAGAAAGTGAAAACTGAGACAGGGAGAGAGAGAGAGAGAGAGAGAGAGAGACAAAGGAAGGGGAGAGAGAGTGAATATGAAAGATGGAATGATAAGGAGGGAGGGATGAAAGAATTGAAGGGAAAGAGACAGAACGTACTGTAGTTGACCTCCATCCTTTATTATGTACAGCACTGTGTGTGTGTGTGTGTGTGTGTGTGTCTGTGTCTGTGTCTGTGTGTGTGTGTGTGTGTGTGTGTGTCTGCGCGTGTCTGCGCGCGCATGTGTGTGTGGTCTTACTATTGAAATGTGACATTATGGGGACATGGTTCAGGGGGCTTTCTCTGTTGGTAAAGCTGTCTTTGTACATGGAACATATTTGTCACGAGTTGGTCTACATTCTGCCCTGGTTTATTAAAAAACAAATTATTTGATTAATTTGCAATACTTTTACACACACACACACACACACACACACACACACACACACACACACACACACACACACACACACACACACACACACACACACACACACACACACACACGCACAGTGCATGCATTCACATACACTTGCATTCACCAACGTCATATAGACACCTTTGTTTTTCTTCCATTTTTCTGGGAGGGGGGCTACCCCCTCCCAGAAAAAAGAGGCCTTTTGTTTGATGATTGGGTCTTGTTGTATTTGTTGACAGATGCCAGATCTTTGGGTCCAAAGCCGATTCCAATTTTGGAGAGTGCTAGACCAGTGGTTCTCAAACCTTTTCATGACAAATTGACACTTATTAGCTCGCAGACCCCCATTTGAAAAGATATGCCAGGGCAGGGACCCCCATAAGAGACGATTTTTTTACGGCTCCAGCAGTGAGTCTCAACCATTTTAATTTCAAGGACCCCCAGTTTGACATGCATTAGTGACTACGGACCCCCATTTAATGACATTTCTATCACTGGGACCCAAATTTATATTGTAAAATTGTTGTTAATTTAACAAAAAAATATAGCTATTTTTGAATAGCCAAAGAAATCTAAAATGACACTTGATTCTTTCCCAATGCTGCATAATTGCAGATACCGATATTGCCAAAAGAGTCAAATAACCTGGCTCTAGTGCTGCAATGCATACAGTTTGACCAGAGAATGCATCTGTCACGTCCAAGTGCATTTTTAAATGTTTAATTAAGGATGACTTACTGCTCACTTGATTTAAAGGCCCAGTGGGTGATCTATTTATGATGGTGGACACACCTCTGGCACAGCTGTGGAGTGTTGCAATTAACAGGCTGTATGAGCACTTGTCACTTTATGGTTGGTTTAGCTCCAGGATGTTTTAAATTAACGCATTAAAGATCTGAGGCTGATTAATAAAATAAAAATCTTCTAAAACCGTTTTCTGGAAAAAAGTTGGTGTACATTCAAAACCTTTTCATGTCAAGGACACCCAAAATTATATGTATTTGGCCGCGGACCCCCATCTCAAAATATTTTGTTCCAGGGACCCCCAGAAGCAAAGATTTGAGTTAAAAATGTTATGAAAAATATTTATTCAAAGATTCGCACAAACTTTAACGATTTTTCGAAAAATTGCACATATACAAGCTCGTAGCGTACAAGCAGTTTTTTTAATGCCCAAAGAAATGACACACAGTTGCATTCCCGGTCTTAATGGGTTAAGTCAATGTAGAGCGTATTCGGTGTGTGAGGGACTTCTTTATACTTTTTTGGGGCCCCATTTTCTGACCCCCATGAGGGAAAGGGTGATGCGACGCCTTGTACGTTTGTAGATCGGCTAATTCACTGCCAGGAATTAATTAATTAATTCATCCGTCTACTGTACCCTTGCCAGCGAAAACGGCGATTTTACTGTACCTTTAAAAAATCATGGAATATTCTTTGTGACCGAGATTCTCTGTGACAAAAAAGAAAATTGCCCCACCGCAATCCTCCATTCCAGAGCTATGGCCGTTTGAATGTGGCTTGTTTTTTTTAAAACACTTAGAAAACAACAGAAATCAGAGAAAAAAATACTTTTGTAAATCCTTTAACATGGAAGCAGACAATGTGTTTTTTCTTCTTCTGGTAACGTGATCTCTGGGTGTGCTCATCTTCGTTAGTGCTTGGATCATTCACAGAAAAAATATGTTTTTTTACGTCCGTGGCAGAATTGGATTTTGGACGTAAATTACGTTAATTACGTCCTTGGCAGAGAATGAGTTAAAGGTCATTCGTTTAGGAAAAAAAAAGAGTTGACGTATGGAAATGAAAGGTTTCTGCCTGACAACAAGATGAACATCAGATTCATGTCTCTCTCTCTCTCTCTCTCTCTCTCTCTCTCTCTCTCAGCCCAAGCAGATAGGAGATGACTTCTGTGGCCTGGTGTTGAACCAGCCTCTCGGGGGTCTGCGGGTGATCGAGGGGACCCCGCTGTACGAGGACCGGACGGAGGGCATGGGCTCCGTGGCCGCGTACACCTACGGAGAACACACCGTGGTGTTTGTGGGAACACGCAGCGGACACCTGAAGAAGGTAGGATGGAGGGAGGGATGGATGGATGATGGAGTGATGATGGATGATGGATGATTAGAGTTCTCAAATTCTGGCTGAACCGTGGTTTTCGTGCGGAGCCGGGCCCAAAATCTATGCTAATTAGTCGGGCCGGGCGTGTGTGTGTGTGAGCCTCGGGTTCTGTGAAGAAAAAAGTAAAATGGTCAAATAAATCTATTACCCCCAAAGAATAAATGTCAACTGCCCCTGGCGGTACGGCCGACGGACATGGCAGTGAATGTGTTGGATGCAGCTCAAAGTGAACTTTACTCAGGTATCTAGTGTGTCGCCGTGTGTGTTATTAACCCATTGAGACCTGAAGCCGATTCTACATGTCTCCTAAATCTCAACAGTATTCTGAAAAACGTATGTTTCTATATCAGTGGTTCTCAATCTTTTTCATGTCAAGGACCCCCAAAATTATATGCATTTGGCCGCGGACCCCCATCAAAATATATTGTTCCAGGGACCCCCCAGAAGCAACGATTTGAGTTAAAAATGTTCGCTTAAAAAATATATATATTCAAAGATTTGCACACATTTTCACGATTTTTCAAAAATAGCAGATCTACAAGCTCATAGCGCGGCACCGAGTGCCGCGCTATGAGCTTGTATATCTGCTATTTTTGAATAGTCCAAAGTGTAAAATATTGCTTTTTAGCTCAAATCTAAAAATGACACAGTTCCAGGTCTTAATGGGTTAAAGAAAGACGGGCGACAATGGCCAAAACTCGATCGAAAATTGTCGATCGAAAAAGTGGCCGTGTTCAAGATGTTTTGGCCATTATCTCTGGAACAGAAGGTCCAATCTGCTCATTTCAAAGCTTGTTGGATGCGCGACTTTAAGGACATTAAGCAGTCAATGACACCTTTTCGGGTTCTTCGGGTTTTCGGGCCTAAATTGTTCGGGCCGAGCCTAGGGCTGGCCCAGTAGGGCTCAGTTAGGGCCGCGCCTTAGTTTTCAGGCCTGTGGAGAACTCTATGCATGATGGATGGATGAATGGTTTCATGCATGGATGGGATGACAGTGGGATGGATGAAATGACTTCGCTCCTGGATGTTTCTGTCTCAGGGGAGAGAAGGAAAAAGGAGAAGAGAGAGCGTGTGTGTGGTGTGTTGCTGTGTGTGTGCGTCAGAGTAGAGTGTGTGTGTGCGTCAGAGTAGAGTGTGTGTTGGACTGGTGCGTTTCTCAGATGAAGAAGCTTTTCTTCCTCATAAACATCAGTGAAGTCATTTCACTGTCTGAGAACAGTGACCTCACCTCATGTTATTGCCTCCTCTGTCTGTTTTAAATGGCACAAGCCCTTTATTTCTTCTTTTTACTGCGTGGTTCAGAAAGAGTCTATAAGAGGGTCTGTCTATCTATCTGTCTGTGTGTCTGTGTCTGTCCAGAGCTAACCTGGCAAACTGTCGGACCGATCAGCGCCGTATTATTTCTTATTTCTTGCACACCGCCACTAGGCTATAGCATAGAATCCCAAATGGGCGAGGATTGCCCAAATATGGACATTGATGATGTCATTGACATCATCAATTTGGGCGTACCTGTTGTACCCGTTATCATACCAGTACTATGGCATAATATTGATGACATCGAGGAGCTCCATATATGGGCATACTCTAAATAAAAACACCGTCAGGGAATGTGCATCAATACAAGCCATCAGATAAACACAAAACCATGGATCTCCCTCCTGTTTCTGTGTCTTTTCATTCAGAGAGCTCAGCAGCTCCATGGTATGTTGTTCCTGCAGCTTTTTATCCTGCAGAATGCAGCTAATCTGAAACCTGTAGAATGAAGTGTTGCATCATCACAGTGATTAGTGGGTAGCGTCCCCGTTAGACCTGCCTGCAACCAACCAGCACCCCGTTAGACCTGCCTGCAACCAACCAGCGCTGGATTTTACAATCTCTGTGTGTGAATGTAATGCACAGTATGCAGCGCTTTGGATAAAGCTGTTATATAAATGCTCCATTTACCATTTTACCATCAAAGTAATCAAACGTGGGAACTGAAGGATGATCATACCTGTATGTACAAGAGTTAATTTAGCAGAGTGGGCATATATTCTGAACAGGAAACACATTTCTGTGCTCTGACTTCAGTTGGTAGAGAACCTTTATTCTACAGTAAATTGAACTAGTTCTCTTCTCGGTACGTGTATTTATTCTGTGGGTTTGTTGTCCTAAACTCTGTGTGTGTGTGTGTGTGTGTGTGTGTGTGTGTGTGTGTGTGTGTGTGTGTGTGTGTGTGTGTGTGTGTGTGTGTGTGTGTGTGTGTGTGTGTGTGTGTGTGTGTGTGCATTTCGCACACACGTGCACGTAAATAGACACACCATGTCAACACGTCTCTATTAAATTTATTGCAGCTAATTTTCTGATACCATATCTCCCAACTCCTACTATTACCATTCCTTCTCTCTCTCTGTTCTCCCCTCGCTGTTTGTGTGTGTGCGTGCGTGTGTTGCGCGTGCGTGCGTAAATACACAGTCCAGTTCTTGGCAATGAGGTATTTGGGGTTTTGGCGGTGTGTGTGAATTGATTTTTTGCAGCGTGTATTACTGTTGGACTTTATTGTGTTACAGTAAATAAATATTTTTAAGATAGAGAAAGGAATTAATCTGTTAGTGTCTCCCGTTTAGTCAATACATATTATTCATATTTCCATTCCACTTATTTCCTTGGCTCACATCACAATAGAAGAATGCTTACGGGTCTTTGGGCACGGAGCCCTCCACAGAGCGTTGAAACGCGGTAAGTGTCTTTGTATTGTGACGTTGCCAAATCAATACGTGTAATGTGAGCACTTTGTCCTCCTTGATTTGGAAATTTGAAAAACTTTCTTTCACATTTTTCTGGAACAAGTTTAGGTTCAGCACTTGGACTGACGCTCCCATTGTTGAAACGCAACCTCCTCTATATAACTATTAATTCATATTTATAAGGATAAAAATCATGCTCGAGTGCTATATTGGAAATGTTTAAGTCTGGTTATGTTACAGACTGGGGTCATGTTTCAGGCTGTGTATAGCAAATATGTCATTATTTTTTTAATGTATTTACATAGTTTACAGATATTGGAACAGTGCACATTAATAAACATTTCTGTCAAAGTTCCAGCCCAGCCATCCTGGCTCCTCTTCAACTGTAGTTCCTGGGCTTCGCTTCTTTTTTTTCAAATTAAATTTGAAAATTGGTGTAATTTTATTTGGCTTTCCCGGGGCTTTCCAGAACATTATATCTGATGCGGCTTATCCTCATGAATCCTGGCGTCCCTATTCTGGGCATGTCGTCATGGGACAACATTCAGCGAAAATAGCCCATCTTACAAGCGTCTAGATCGGCTATTTTGGTGAAGAGATTTGGTGTATAGAGAGAAAAAAATAATATCTTGTTTTAAGTGGTTAACCACTTAAAACAAGATATATGTACTACTGTTGACTGTACACTGAATCTCTTCACCAAAATAGCACATTTTTTAGAAAATGAGGGAGGGGAGCAGGGTTTCCAGATCTCCTTATTATAATTTCCCCGCAAGATTTTATTTGAAAATAGCCGATCTACAAGCTTGTAGATCTGCTATTTTCGAATAGCTGATGTATATGTTAAAGTGCTCATGTGGCCCATAGTCGCTTCTTTTGGGCTGGTTTCCCTAGACCTGGTTGCTTGTTTCTCTCACAGAATCTGGCAACACTGGAGGGGGGGGAGAAACCGTGCCTAAGCCTCAGATATGTTCCGGAAAACCCCGGAAAGCCAAATGGAATTAAATCTTTTTTTCAAATGTTTTTTAAAAAGACCCTGATGTGTTCCAATGGATCAATGTAGTTATTATCTAGTCACAAGCTCTTTATAAATATGTATAAAAACCCCAAGACAAGACGTAACCACTTTCACTTTCAAAACTCTTTTTAAACTGCGAAAAACAGCCGATCTCAGCTTGTAGGTCAGCAATTTTTTGCTACTTTTGTGCAACACTCTTGCATGGTTAAATGGTGCTTATTAAGCGCCTTTATCCAAAGTGCTATACAACAGTGGTTCTCAAACTTTTTCATGTCAAGGACCCCCAAAATGATATATATTTGGCTACGGACCCCCATCTCAAATATTTTGTTCCAGGGACCCCCCAAGAAGCAAAGATTTGAGTTACAAATGTTCACTTGGAAAAAAATATATATTCAAAGGTTTGCACCAATGTTCACGGTTTTTCAATAAATAGCAGATCTACAAGCTATGAGCTTGTATATCTGCTATTTTTATTCATTTACGAAAAAACTGTGGTGTAAAGTAACTTGTTTTTAAGGTATTAACACATTCCATGCCATTGACGGAGATCTCCATCAATTCAGACTTTTATTTAATTCCACAAGAGGGCGCTCTGACGCAACTTAGGAATGATCCCTTGACTATGAGAGAAGGAATGGACGCATGTGACGTCCTCCCAAAAGATGTCACTTCCGTCCACTCCTATGTTATGAGTTGTAGAAAAACACATCTAGCTCAGATTTCTTCTTTTTTTTTTGGTTAAAACAACCCTTATTCAACGGCCGATAGCAACAAAATGGCCGATCGCGGTTACAAAAATGTTTGTTCCGGTGGATAGACGAGACCCTCCCCCTCCCCCAGACAGCCTTTGTTTGCATCCGCGTGCACATGGTGGCTCCCACGGCTCTCAGAAGTTCGTCAATATAAGCTAAAAAACGCTGGCAGCAGCGAATAAAATAGTGAATTAATACCTGGCAGAGAATGTTTTAAAAAAGGTCATTGGCACTCATTAAGTGCCATTGACGTGTTTCACGTGTTTTACCGCAATGGCGCAACGTGCCAATGACGTGTTTGACGTCTTTTTGAAAAAAAAAAATTAAAAAAACGTTCAGAACCCAAGATATCATTATCTGAAGATTTGCTGCTCCATTCACTTCTTGTTTAACTTATTACTGAAAAAGGCTGTATCTCGGCTCCTGAGCACTTTTTTTTTTACTATGTATTTTTGGGCCAGACATGTTTTTTTCTAAGGCAGACAATTAATGTCAACGAGGTCGCGATGACCTCGTTGACATTTGTGAAACCACACAGTGAAACCCTCAGTGATTAGCACCCATCAGGGGATCGATTATACTGGAGATAAATATTCTGTGACTACTTGAAAAAGGTAAGAAAATTAAAAAATTGCTGGCACACACAGCACGCAGATATTTTTTTATTTCATTGGGACTGAATGAGTTAAAACTCCTTAAATTGTCATCTGGGGACCCCCCCAAAAATCAAGTGGGGACCACCCCTGGGGGTCCCGACCCACATGTTGACGCCACAAACGTAACATGAGGACCTGCGAGGCGCACCGTTTGCGCTGATCCACACCGTACTTGGCACCAACACTGTTCAGGGGTCGGCCATGACAATAGCCTTGAATAGTCCACAGACTTTTGTAGAGGACAGATTATTTTCAGTTGTTGTTGGTTGTCATGGCTGCCAGCTCCCACCTGATGTTGTGTGGGAGTTCAGACTGATCCAGACGGTACCGAATAACTGATAGCTTACATAACGTCTTCAGACTAGGACTTAAGTCTAGGATAGACAGGTCATCATCAGTATGTCTGGCACAGTTTTTTCCTAAGAGGACGATACGATCTCCCACCATGCAACAGCACATACTATACAAACGGCCTTTCCCCTTCTCAACCTTCTTCAGGGAGAATGTCTCTGGATTGAATTTCCACAGCTCATTGATGTACTCAAGGTGGTTGCGGTTGCAGCCACCATATATGTACAGCTCTCCATTATAGGTAAAGGCTGACTCGTAGCCGCGTCTTTCTGAAGGAAGCTGTGTATACGGTGTGTTCAGCAAGCAGTTGCTCTCTGTGTCAAACACTCTGATGTTAGGGTAGACCCTAGTGTAGGGCGCATTGACCCACGGGTCCGTCAGGCTCTCAAATACAAACATCTTTGTCCCGATTATGGTGGCATTTTTATCACATGCCCTAGGTGGCGGAGTGCCTCTGGTGTTAATTAAAGACCAGACCATTGTGGAGGTGTCCAACTTGTAGATGTCATTAACGTATCTATAGAGAGGTTGGAAGGATCCTCCATGGATAAACATGACCTTCCCCAAGACACAGGCTGAGTGGTTCCTCCTCGTCTCTGGAACAGTTCCTGACACCCTGGGTTTGAACCATCTGTGGGTGCCCACATCAAACGCATAAAGCACGTTGCAGAAAGGATAACCTCCCCAGATGTAGACGATATATTCTATCAGCACAGCTGTGTGGTTCTCACGTCTGGAGGGAACATCATCAAGGGGACGTTGTCCTCTTCTAGTTGTCGTTGGAGGAAGTTGTGGTGGCAACTTCCTCCAACGCAAAGACACTGTGTTGAAAACATGGACACCAATCTGAGCCATTTTACCATCACAGATTCCTACAAAGTAGTACACCTTCTGCCCCACTGCAACAGCCCGACCGCCTGACCTTGGCTGTCCTTTAAGATGCACCGTCCAGCAGAACATTTCTCACACTATAAATGAAGACGGATCCTTAAAGTCTCACTCTGAACAACACTGAAGCCCTAGTGTCCTAGCGTGCGCGTCATCACTTATATTGCTGAAGTGGCACAAAAGCCACGCAAAGTTTGGCCAATCCACAAAGCCAATCAGTTGGGTTGGCCAATCAAAGAAGGCGATGACTGTTGATCTCCTAATAAGGCGAACTTAATCCCCCGCGCTACACAGCAGACAGTGTGTTATAATTGTCTAGAGCAGTGGTTCTCAACCTTTTCAGTCCGCGACCCCCAAACTAACCATATTTAAACTGGGGGACCCACCAAAAGAATCATATTTTAACTGGGGACCCCCCACCCTGACAAGCACTTGGAATTGGAGTTGAGGCAAAACATTTAGCTTGATTCGGGTCCACAGATAAATATTGTGAAAATAGCCGATTTACAAGCTTGCAACGTGAGGCGTGGCGAGCTTTTAGATCCTCTATTTTCACAATGTTTGCCTCTTGCTTTCTTACATCCTCCTATAATTCTAGTAACCTCTGAGACCAACCTCTGAGCCCAAACCTCTGAGCCCAAACCTCTGAGCCCTCTGAGCCCAAAATGTTTCTGCCCGGTTCTCCTCAGTGCCTGGAGCTATTGATCTCAAATTGCGCACAGCCATTGACCATTACCATGTGCATGGAACTGTGAAGCCCGTTTTTCGATTACATCAAATCTCAGCTTATTATTACCGTTTATGTGTCAAACAATGGGAGATCACGCTGCGCAGGGTTGCCAGGTTTCGCGAGACAAACAAGCAGCAAGATCTATGAAAACAAGGCCAAACGAAGCGAGCCCTACAAGCAACAAGGTCTATGAAAAGAAGGCCAAACGAAGCACCGTCACACATATACATTGCCTCTTGGAAAACAGCCGCTCTACAAGCTCACAACGCGTCCCCACACCCACCTGCACTTTCACAACCAACGCCAAAAACACACTTCCACCAATATTGCCCCTAAACCGCTTACAATAGGCGAACATGGCAACACCAAAGTCTGTCACACCATAGACTCCGCCCACTCTGGGCCGGGGTGGGAGCGGGAGGGGGCGGGCGACTAACATGCCTATGCCAGGGAGTCACATTTCATTCTACATCGTGGCTCCGTGGTGGTGTGTGTGAGATGATCGCACCACAACTTGGGTCCGCGCCCGTGTATGCGTGGACACGCACGTGCGCATGCACGTTGGGGAGACACGTGTGACATGTCACAATGTACATTATTTGTGTTTGCGCGACGCCCGTGTGTGTGTTCGCGACGGGCCACGGGCCGCAGTACCGTGTGTGTGTGTGTGTGTGTGAGCGCTCGCAACGGGTCGCGCGCGTGTGTGTGTGTGTTGAACGTGCTTCGCCCAATTTACAATCTCAGCTGTTTATTCGCATTTTTATGTCAAACACAGTCTCAATCAGACAATCTCGCCATGCTTATGATGGCTGGAGAGAGAGAGAGGGGGGAGAGAGAGAGAAAGAGAGGGGGAGAGAGAGAGCTGTGTGTGAGAGTGAGTGAGAGAGTGAGAGAGAGAGTGTGTGCATGAAATGCAATGCAATGCAATCTTTTCGTGCAAAGGTGGTAGCACGTCGCGTTTACGTAAATCTCTCCACCAGAGACACAAAAGTTAATCTCATCTAGCCATTACACCATGTCGACTCTCCGAAAATCTGTACAAGCTAACGATACGACCGTTCCACAATCTCGCCCCTAAACACGGTCGCCCAGGCTCGCACCGAACGGTCTGGGGTGAGCAATCTGCGCCTAATTGTCTCGCCCCTAAACACGGTCGCCCCGTATCGCAACGAATGGTGGAGAGCGTTTCTTTGTTAAGGACGCCCATACATTCTCCACTGTTGAATGTGCACCCTTTACGTGCATATCTGCATGCACATAATTATATTGTTGTTGTTAAGTTGAAATAATAGTTGTACAAGTTGTAATAACAGTGTTGTATAATTATTTTTGCTGTAGTAATCAATTCATACTAATATAAGTACAATGCATGACAGAATATATGTGTGTGTGTGTGTGTGTGTGTGTGTGTGTGTGTGTGTGTGTGTGTGTGTGTGTGTGTGTGTGTGTGTGTGTGTGTGTGTGTGTGTGTGTGTGTGTGTGTGTGTGTGTGTGTGTGTGTGTGTGTGTGTGTGTGTGTGTGTGTGTGTGTGTGTATGCATATATGTATATATGTATGTATGCACAGTAGGACGTGCAATAACCCCACGTTTGCAACTACTTTTGCCTGCGCACTTCACCGGGTATGATCTAGTTATTTGACAATGTGGCCAATGTTTGACCAGTTTTTATTGTATAGTTTGTTGATGACTTTTGGTACATTTACTCAAGTACTGTACTTAAGTACAGTTTTGAGGTATTTTTGGGCGGTGAAACCGCCCCTATAAGTGAGGTTTGGATATTTGTACAACAAATCCTGCGCTGTGATTGGCCAAAAATGAACCCCGCCTAACCCTGCACCGTGATTGGCCAATCACAGTCTATTCAGGACTGTGATTGGCCAGTGTCACATGACACATGTGCATAGCCCTATATAAGAAACCATAACTTAAAAAAAACAATAAATTTGTTTTTTTAAAGTTATGGTTTCTTCCATCATAAAGAGTGTTTCAATAAATGTATTTATTTTTTGTACATGATTGGTTGACTCCATTCAGTATTGTGATTAGCTAGCAAGACACCGCCCACTTCACACAGGGTGTGATTTTTGGGCGGTGAAACCGCCCCTATAAGTGAGATTTGGAAAAATGTACATTTTCCTGCGCTGTGATCTGGGCCCAGGAAATTTGTACAATTATCCTGCGCTGTGATTGGCCAATCACAATCTATTCAGGACTGTGATTGGCCAGTGTCACATGACACATGTACATAGCCCTATATAAGCAACCATAACTTGAAAAAAAACATAAATTTGTTTTTTTCAAGTTATGGTTTTGTCCATCATAAAGAGTGTTTCAATAAATGTATTTATCTTTTGTACATCATTGGTTGACTCCTTTCAGTATTGTAGTTAGCTAGGAATACACCGCCCACTTCACACAGGGTGTGATTTTTTTACTTTACTGGAGTATTTCCAATTTCCAGTACTTACTTCTACTCCATTACATCTCAGAGGCAAATATTGTACTTTTACTCCACTACAATTATTTGAAAACTTTAGTTACTTTGCAGATATAAACTATTACATTGTAAAACATACATTAACCACTTTGGCACTATTTTATACTTAGGCTATTTGAAAATAGCCGATCTGCAAGCTCACAACGCGTCGCATTGCGACGTGTTGTGAGCTTGTAGATCTGCTATTTTCAAACATTTTAGTACTTTTACTTTTGGTACTTTAAGTAACATTTTGAACACAGGCCTTTTACCTTTACTCTTCCACCACTGCGAAAAAGAGTAAACATGAAAAGTTGAAACGTGCAGAAACAGGGTTTGTGCCTGACCAACCCCATCTCATACAACACGGTGAAATAGCACGGATTGACATTCCGTACATAGACGACTAGCCGAAACCCGAAAAGCCGCGCATAGCCGCCTCGTATCCCCTCCATTGACTTTGTTACGTTTGGGACCATGACGGAGGCGCGCAGTCTCAAGCGAACTGGAGCCGCGTGAGGCACCACCGAGCGAGCCAAAGCGAGGGAGTCGCCGTGCCGAACGTTGCGACGTTCGCTTGAGACTACTCGGCGCCGTCCGAGTTATGGACCGAATAGGCTGCCCTATAGCGTGTCTGATATCTGGTCTAGAGGGGCGGGTTCAAAATCTCCGGAGGAAAAATTCCGTGAGATCCCATTGGTTCACCGATCTGTCCGTCAGCCCCCGCCCCGCCCCATGCCCCTCCTCCTCCCCCAATGTGCAGCATTGAGAGCCCTGACGTCACAACTTTTGGAGCGACGCCCACTGCACTCTGGTTGGTTGGGGGAAATGAAACACTTCCTATTCCAGGAACGTCAACAGGCTGGTCCAGGCTCTTATTTTTGAGCAAAACTAAAAAAATAAAAGCCTGGAGATCTAGGCTATATATACCGAAAGGCACAGAATGGTAAATCATGTTGTGGGGACTGCTCTGCTTCCGGGTTGCGACCCATGTTATTTCACCGTTGGGATTCGTGGCTCCTATGCGGCTCCTATGCACAGGTTTTCTGGGTTTTCTAGTCGTCTATTTACGGTTGTCAATGGCTATTTCGCCGTGTTCTGTGAGTGACAGTGACGACGTGTTTATGTTTACAGAGTAGTAAACAGTAGTATCGGGGCCTGTCATGTGACAGCGTGTTCCATGGCTCTCTAACTGAGCCTGTGTGACTGCTGGTTAGTTCAATAGGAGCTGAGAGCCTTAATGAATCAAATTTATTTAATTTAATTGGACCAGAGACACGCTGTCCCACTGCCAAAACGGTAAAAGCACAGACATACGACACATAGAACAGTTATATATCGCTCTTATCTTTACCATGTTTTTATCCCTTTTTTTTCACGTTTTTTAGTTAACCCATTCATCTTTGTCATTTTATATTTCTTTGGCTATTAAAAAATAGCAGATATATCGGTGCCGCGCTATGAGCTTGTAGATCTGCTATTTTTGAATAGCCAAATAAATCTAAAAATAACAAGAGATGCGTTCGCGGATTGAATGACTTATACTATGAGCTTGTAGATCTGCTATATGTTGAGATGGGGGTCCGCGGCCAAATACATATCATCTTGGGGGTCCTTGACATGAAAAAGTCTGATAACCACTGATATTATAGCAACATACGTTTAAAAAAAATAGCAGATATACAAGCTCATAGCGCGGCACTCGGTGCCGCGCTATGAGCTTGTATATCTGCTATTTTTGAATAGCCAAATAAATTAAAAATAACAGATGCGTTCCCGTATTGAATGAGTTAAACAAAAGTATTTTTTTATATCTAATCTTACACTGGTATACATTTCACTATAAACATTCCACATAAATGCAGTCTTTTTAACAACTTCTCTAAACATCATTTTTCATTGGGAGTGCCCTTACACTCACTGCCAAAATGACGCAGGCAACAGAAATGTGCTTATTTATGTATTCTAAACTTAAATACGTTCACTAAGGTTTCTGAAAACATTAGTTTAAAAAACGACCGTTTTGGGACGGTGCGTCTCCTGTGCTCTAGTGTTGAACAGTTTACAACTTAGTGTTGAATCTGACAGTGTTTTCTTTAAAACAACGTGTTTTCATTCAATTGAACACAGAATGCTGTTAGAAGTATTGTTTTAAGATTGCATTGGCCACCCCTATATACCTTGTTGACAGGGGGT
>NC_137614.1:50854206-50856706 GCF_963280865.1 Gymnoscopelus braueri
GATAAGCTCATAGCGCGGCACACAAGCTTGTAGATCTGCTACTTTTTGGAGAAAACAAAATCGTGAAAATGTGTGCAAACACACGGAGGAGATCCGCGGACAAATACAAATCATCTTGGGTGGTCCTTGACTTGAAAAAAGTTTGAGAACCACTGATATTATAGCAACATAAGTTTTTTTTTAAACTGTTAGGATTTAGAAGACATTAGTTGAATCCCCCAGAAGCAAAGATTAGAGTAACAAATGTTCAAAGATTTGCACACATTTTCACGATAAAAAAAAAGGACAAATAGCAGATCTACAAGCTCGTAGTGCGGCACTCGGTGCCGCGCTACGAGCTTGTAGATCTGCTACTTTTGAATAGCCAAAATATGAAATAATGGTTAAAGTGGTCACACACAGATGCGTCCCCAGTCTTAATGGGTTAACGCTCGTACTACTCCATATATTACCCATTCAAAATATAAAGTGCTTTTTACCCCGAAGCCACGGCTGTTACCCTTCGATTTCGGGGGCTCTTGTGTTCCGTAATATTCCGTTTATTGTTCGATAAAGAGGTGTTTTAATCCCGTCTGAATGTTGTTGTATTTTCCTCGTCTCCATGGAGTGTAATACCTGTGAGTACATACTGTACAGTGAACTTCAGGCACACGCGGGATTAAAACACCTTGTTTTTTTTAACAATAAAGAATATTCTGGAACACGACGGGCCTGATGTGACGGGTAATCTGTGGCTTTAGGGTAAGTACTTTATATTTTGATTTTTTTTGTTAGAGGCGTACACAATTCTACATCGATGCAGCAAAACGTGACATGATCGATTATAGACTATTTTAGCCGATCAATTTAATTTAATTTAATGTTAAGACGTCTATGTCAAGGAGAGTGATTATACTTACATCACAGCAGTTTCTAAATAAAAAAGTCGTTCAATATGTATCTGACTGCTTGTATTAACTGATTAAACATTAGCCTTGTTGTGCAGTAAGGCAGAAAAGTGAGATCCATCGAAATGCATCGTAGAATTGAATCATTAATAGGTGAATTGTAATCAAATGGATTTGTGAGGCCATGTATGGAGTAGTATGGGCATCAAACATAGACGTCCAGTGGATATTTGTGTGTGTGTCGTCCACGACTGACAGAGATACACAAATGTCAGAATCGATAAAAAAAAACCATCTCTGTTAGTCTTAGTGCAAGGCTAGCCCTGCGTCAGACCTGTTAACAAAAAAAAAATTTTGGGGTGGAGTGGGCCTTTACCCCCGTACATCGACTATTTTCGGCAAAGAAATTTGGGATAGCTTGAAAAAAAAAGAATGCACAGAGCACAATGCAACTCAGGTCAGTTTTTTACTAAGTAATTATCAGTGGTGTAAAGTAACTAAGTACATTTACTCAAGTACTGTACGTTATAAAACATACATTAACCACATAAGCCCTATTTTATACCTAGGCTATTTGAAAATAGCCGATCTACAAGCTCACAACGCGTCGCTCACAACGCGTCGCATCGCAACGCGTTGTGAGCTTGTAGATCTGCTATTTTTCAAACATTTTTACTCGAGTTACATTTCGAACCTGGCCTTACTTGTAACGAGAGTATATTTATATATTGTAGTATTGCTACTTTTACTTAAGTAAACTATCTGAGTACTTTTCCCACCACTGCTAAGCATTGGAGGCTAAGTGGTTACATCACAGAGCTACTGCGGTCGGTTCACCATTACAAAATGTTTTTGCACGTGGCCCAAAATATTAATTTGAAGTTGGGGCGTCGACGCGTAGCTCATTAGGCTCGTCAGGAATGCACACGACAAATGTTTGCAGCTGACGAGAACAGCCGGGAGCACAGATGCCGTCTGTCTCCGTCCTGGAAGCTAACGTAACCACAAACAGCTTGTCACCTCACCTAAATGGAGCGCGGCCAATCACTCACTGTCTTTCTCTCTCTTCTTGTTTACTATTGGCAGAAACTTTCCGGGTTTCCCTTCAGCCAATAAGCTCTGGTGTCTCTTCAATGGAAACAGAAGCCCGGATTCCCAATAACTCAAACTCTCCCGTCCTACTGCACGCGCATTGTTTCCCCACTCAGCCTTAGCCAGGCCCCTCTCAGAGTTACACAGCCGTACTACGGGGGCTATTTGGAACCCCCTCCTACCTGGACCACAATTTGAGTGTTTCCAGTGTGAGCCAACGCGCACAATATCAGCACCCTGACTCTGGAATGGAACAGAGCCTTAATTAGTGTAATTGGTAACACCTGTGAAAGAACTCAGTGGTGTAGAGTAACTAAGTACATTTACTCAAGTACTGCACTTTAAGTACAATTTTGAGGTACTTTTACTTTACAGGAGTATTTCCAATTGTCTATACTTTTACTTCACTAAATATTGTACTACTCCACGACAATTATTTGAAAACTTTAGTTACTAGTTACTTTGCAGACACAAATGATTGCATTATAAAACATACCTTAACCACTTTAGCCCTATTTTAT
>NC_137614.1:50861706-50871706 GCF_963280865.1 Gymnoscopelus braueri
TTAACTACCATCTGTGTCCGCTTTGAAACCTTTCCCCCTTTCTGCCTTCCAACAAGTGCACGCTTATGGGATACTACAGGAAAACAATAACAGCGTAACTGCTTCCCTCGGACACACACACACACACACACACACGCACACACGCACACGCACACGCGCACATGGGATGAACAGAACATAAATACTGCCAGAAACACCATCCTGCTTGACATTTTGATTCTCAAAATTGAGCGTTCGTTTTGATAACTTTTTTGGTTTACAAGCAAATCCCTTGTGTTCAGGAGGTTGTGTTGATTATGTGTGTGTGTGTGTGTGTGTGTGTGTGTGTGTGTGTGTGTGTGTGTTCAGTAAGTTGTAACAGTGGTTAAGTGTAAACAGCGTTGCATCCTGTTCCGAACAGACCGAGGTTTGAACCCTGCTGATGGAGCACTGTGTTTGCCTAACCATGTGACCTGTGTGTGTGTGTGTGTGTGTGTTTGTGGGCAGTATGCCCAGGCCTGTTTGGTATGTGTGTTTCCTGTAATTATTTAATGCGGTGACTCGTAACGTCATACACACACACACACCCACACAAGCACAGACACACAAGCACAGACACCCACACCCACACACACAATGTAAGGTCAAGTGCCACTGTAATAAAAGCTAGTGTTTAGTACTCACCTCTAAACACCTGGCAGCTTTGTGTGTGTGTGTGTGTACATGCATGCGTGTCTGTGTGTGTCCTTGTTGGCTGATAAATGACATCATTTTCAGCTAGAATTTTTCGATAATACTTATCACGTTCACACACACACACACACACACACACACACACACACACACACGCATGCTCTCACATACACACGCACGCACGCATGCTCACACGCATGCTCACACACACACACACACACACACACACACACACACAGACACACTTTATCATGCATCTGTGGATCATCAGAACTCACCTTGGGAAATGACTTCATCTCTGCTCTCTTCCATTCTCTCTCCCTCTCTCATCTCTCTCTCATCTCTCTCATCTCTCTCTCTCTCTCATCTCTCTCTCTCTCTAGATGACATATCGACAATTTAGAACAAAATCCCGAAAATTACTCCCATAGGACTCTGTCATGCCAGACCCACACCATCTGCATACACACACACACACACACACACACACATACAGTAATATCTTATACAACCACATTAAACATGCACATAGTATATCACACTCTGATCATCTGAATACAACAGTACATTATACTCTGATCATCTGAATACAACAGTACATTATACTATGATCATCTGAATACAACTGTGTCTGCAGAACAAGAGTAGATCCTTCTGTCACAATCAAGGGAGAGCAAGGGGAAAATCTAATCGTAAAGAAAAACATGTTAACTCTATAAACGCCATTGACTCGAAAACGCGTCAATAACTACTTAATCCACCCACGCCATTGACGCGTTTGACGCGTTGGATTTGCGTTCATTGTTTAATCTCTGATCGCGCTATGCTGCTTAAAATTCAATGTTATTCTCGAGTTCCACTTACTTCACCCATATCTGCATCCGGTTTCATGTCCTGGGTTCCGTTTCCGGTTTTTGATTATTTTCCCCCGGTCATTTCGTCCAAAATAGGTAAACAAACGTTTTTTCACACGGTATGACGGACAAACGGACAGCTTCTCTTCTATAATCTATGGTCTGGGTGACGATCAGTCATCGCCGTCGTGTATCACAACGTAATTTTGACGATCAAAACAATCTGGGAGGACGTCACATCCGTTTTCATGGTTTTCCCTGTCTAATCGCTCAAGAAGGTAAACAGTGACACCAGGAGCTGATCAAGCTATCATGTGCTGCTCTCTGGTGGCGGATTTGTGCGGCGTCTTTAAAAAACAGTCTGATCAATTATTTTCATGAAAAATTTCAAAATATAAAAATAAAAAAAATTGCTGGCAATGGGGGAGTACTTTATGAAAGTACTCTGGCAGTCAAAGAGTTAAGGAGAGGCAAAAAATCTACACATAGCATAAACCAGCAGGTACATGACAGGTTAGACATAAAGTGCATACGGTTAGACACAAAGGTGATAACACTCTGATAAATCCACATTAGCAGCAGGTATGTGCATGACATTAGACATTAACTCTTTCACTGCCAAGGACGACTTTTACGACTTTTCCCCCAAAGGCCCAGGCTGCCAAAGACCATTTTTTCCCGACTTTTTTCGTTTTCAGTGGTTTTCCACCAGATGGCGCTGTTCTCTAACACACGAGTTGACCGTTTTCATCCGCAAGTCACACAGGACCAGGAGATCACGCGATCGAAAGATCTCCACCACCATTCACTCCCTGCTTAGCGTATTTGGGGAAATGGCTGCATCTTTTATTTTCTTTTTTTCTCCCTGCATTTTTGACGAGACGAGCTATATTCAACGGCCTGTAACAAGCAAACGGAGGGTCGCGATGACTTTTCTTTTTTTCTCTCGGAACCACAGTGAAACCAACCATCAGGGGATCGATCATACTGAAGGTCATTACACACCGGCGAATATACGCAAAATTCGGACTGTCCGAATAAATAAAATAAGTTTTTTTGCTCCGCGAAACTGATGTGGAAGACTTTATAAGGTTTTTAAAAAAAACATATTATTCGCATGAAAAAATTGCCCCCGGTGTGTGTGAGGACCTTAAAGATTAATATTCTGTGACTAGTTGAAATGGTAAGAAAATAGACAAAAATCACTGGCACTGGATGATTGCTTTCTTTATTCTGGCAGTGAAATAGTTAACCCATTAAGACCTGAGGCGATTCTTTAAAAAAAAGGTTTTTTGAAAATAATCTTAAAGATTTACTGGCACTCGGTGCCACGCTATGAGCTTGTAGATCTGCTCTTTGAATAGCCAAAGAAATCTAAAGTGACACAGATGCGTTCCAGGTCTGAATGGGTTAAGGTGCAAATGGAGTGTCAACACATTGTCAGGTTCTCACAGAACGGTAGACCACATAAGGCGGTAACTTTCATAAGTGAAGATCCACGTGGTACAGATCCACAGAAGTAAAGTCCATGGCCAGCCTGACGATGACAGGCAGTGGTCAGGCCTTGATGGAAGCTGCTCATAAAACCTGGTGGTCTTGTCCTTGATACTGCGGTGCGGTATGGGCCTCCTTGCCCGGCCGTGGTCGTCGTATAGGGTATGAACAGTGTGTGGCTGTGGGGTGGTGCCTGTCCTTGATGATGCCCTGAGCTTTGTCTATACTCACCCCTTCTCAGACATGTTTCTGGAGCGAGGGAGGCTCGCCTCCCATTATTACATAGTTTGTAAGTGGAGCTGAGTGAAAACTGTAAATTAACCCATTAAGGCCTGGAACGCATCTCTGTCACTTTTTCATTTGAGCTAAAAAAGCATTATTTTACACTTTGGGCTATTCAAAAATAGCAGATATACAAGCTCATAGCGCGGCACCGAGTGCCGCGCTATGAGCTTGTAGATCTGCTATTTTTGAAAAATCGTGAAAATGTGTGCAAATCTTTGAATATATAATGTTTAAAGCGAACATTTTTAATTTTAATTCTTTGCTTCTGGGGGTCCCTGGAACAAAACATTTTGAGATGGGGGGGTCGGCGGCCAAATACATCATAATGTTGGGGGTCCTTGACATGACAAAATTTGAGCACCACTGATATAAAAACATATGTTTTTTCAGAATACTGTTGTGATTTAGAAGACATTTGTAGAATGGGCTTCAGGTCTTAATGGGTTAAAGGGGTTGTCCACACTAGAGGTGTGCATTGGCACTGCCCTGCATGAGTCAATTCCATTACGATCCACCAGGTAATGATTTGATTCGATTACGATTAACCGTGTAATAATTCAATTCGATTCGACGATGCATCGCGATGCATCACACGTTTCTATATTACTGCACAACATGGCAACTTTATCAAGCAGTCAGATATACTGAACAACATACGTTAACTTTAATGATACTGATGCATTCACACTGAGAGAAGTATTTTTGTTGATATGTTGAATGTGAGTGGCGCGTTGACCGTGGCAGTAAGAAATGTATGTACAATTGAAGGGAATACAGCGATGGTGTAAACAGAGCTATGTCACGTTGCAACTTTGGAAAACTGGCACAAAACCACAAAATGTTAATGTGCTGTTAGAAATAGTTGTATATACATGTAGGCAAGGGTAGGTGGGTGTAAAAATAGCAGCAGGTTAGTCTGTATTTTGCAGTCACTTAGTCTTAGTAGAGAATAAAACCTTTTGGGACAAATAGCAGCAACGTATCAAATGTGTTTAACGGTAGCTTCTCTACTCTGTACAGCAGTTCTATGTAGGAGGTCAACTGGGTGCAGATACAGATATACAGGAATATCCATCATGATTAGTAGTTATTATGTGGATTCCAGTGAGTCACACTGACCAGTAGTATCTGTATCTGTGGTGCTGTGGGGAGAGTTATGTTCTGTCCCCGAGAATGTATGAACACACTGTCTACTGTCCTCTCTCTGTCTCTCTCTCTCTGCCTCTCTGTCTGTCTGTCTGTCTGTCTGTCTGTCTCTTTCTCTCTCTCTCTCTCGCTCTTGTTCTCTCTCAATTGTGTCTCTCTCTCTCTGTCGGTCTTTTTCTCTCTCTCTCTCTCATATTCTCCTCCTCACATGACCTTATTAGAAAATACACATTTCAATAGAGCAGCTGCTTCTGTGTGTGTGTGTGTGTGTGTGTGTGTGTCTCTCTGTGTGTGTGTGTGTGTGTGTGTGTGTGTGTGTGTGTGTGTGTGTGTCTCTGTGTGTGTGTGTGTGTGTGTGTGTGTGTGTGTCTGTGTGTGTGTGTGTGTGTGTGTCTCTGTGTGTGTGTGTGTGTGCGTGTGCGTGTGTGCAAGGTGTGAGTGCGTTCGTGCACGTGTATGTGTGTATCTGTGCGTGCGTGTTTTCAGACCAGTCTAACCAGTGTTCAGAATTAGACTGGGTGTGGTGGGGGAACTGGCTTTCACATCTGGCTGGCTGACCACACACACACACACACACACACACACACACACACACACACACACACACACACACACACACACACACACACACACACACACACACACACACACACACACACACACACACACACACACACAGTTTCTTTGTCTCATTTCCTCTCCTTCACATCTACAGAAAGCGACACTATCTTTTCCTTCACTCCATTTCTTCCTCGCTCTTCTATTTTGCTCAGATTCTCTCTCTCTCTCTCCCTCTCTCCCTCGAATGTTGAGTCATGCTATTCTTCTTTGTTGGTGTTTGGGGTCTGTGGCACTGCAAAGACTCCTGGGATACGTGACGGAGGAGCTCATGACAGAGAGAGAGCTTGTATAACTATTCTTGTGAGGGCCAGATGTATAGTTGAATTTGAGAAATGGTGGTTTTATGGTTAAAGATATTTGCTGATTTGGACTTACAATTAGGAAAAGATTGAGGGTAGGATTAGACTGTTTAGCGGTTATAAATGATTTATACTTGTTGCACGCTGGTGTCGTGCTCTGAAACACAATCTGCTATTTTCCGGCTATCGTTCTGCTATTTTTTGCTATTTTCGACGCCGTCCTAAAACGTGTGTGTGTGTGTGTGTGTGTGTGTGTGTGTGTGTGTGTGTGTGTGTGTGTGTGTGTGTGTGTGTGTGTGTGTGTGTGTGTGTGTGTGTGTGTGTGTGTGTGTGTGTGTGTGTGTGTGTGTGTGTGTGTGTGTGTGTGTGTGTGTGTGTGTGTGTGTGTGTGTGTGTGTGTGTGTGGGGTAGCAGCAGGGAGGAGAGGAGAGATTTAGGAAAGAGAGGTTTGAAAGGGATGCATAAAGATGGAGAGGCTAGATGGAAGGCAGGAGAGAGAAAGGGCGAGAGAATGGAAGAGAGACATAGGGAGAGAGAGGAAGATGAGGAATGGAGGGAGGAAGAAAAGATGAGAGCAGCCATTTTGCTGGAAGCAGAATTGAGCTAATCCACCTGAAAGTAGGTCAGAGAGAGAGAGAGCGAGAGACAGGAGGGGAGAGAGAGAGACAGAGGGGGGAGACGGGGGAGAGAGAGAGAGAGAGCGAGAGAGGTGGGGGTTGACATGAGTAGAGGGAGGGGTGAGACAGACTTATTTTTCTTCCGAGTGATTTGAGCAACGAAGCGAAAGATATGAAATGTGGCTCAGTGTGTGAGTGTCTGGGAGAGGGGTGATGGGTGTCAGGCTTTAGTGTTTGATAGGGGGCTGTGTGTGTGTGTGTGTGTGTGTGTGTGTGGGAAGGGGTTGATGGACGTAAAGTATGTGTTGTGGGTGTCTGGGTATTGTGTGTATTTGTTTATGATAGGTATATGAGTGTGTGTTTATATTTTATAATGTTGTCCAGTGGAGCAATACTCCCCATATTTATATATTTATTAGGCACATATCGTGCATGGTAAAACATTACAAACAAAACACGTAATAGTGAATATACATAATACACATACATATTGTTGGGAAGCCGTTGCAACTGCACTAGCGCCTCCTGCTGTTTGAATGTTACTGGTTGAATGTTACTGGTTGAATGTTACTGGTTGAATCTTACTGGCTGAATGTTACTGGTTGAATGTTACTGGCTGAATCTTACTGGCTGAATGTTACTGGCTGAATGTTACTGGTTGAATCTTACTGGCTGAATGTTACTGGCTGAATCTTACTGGTTGAATGTTACTGGTTGAATCTTACTGGTTGAATGTTGCTGGTTGAAACTTAATGGTTGAATCTTAACGGTTGAATGTTACTGGCTGAATGTTACCGGTTGAATTTTACTGGTTGAATCTTAACAGTTGAATGTTACTGGCTGAATGTTACCGGTTGAATTTTACTGGTTGAATCTTAACAGTTGAATGTTACTGGCTGAATGTTACTGGTTGAATGTTACTGGTTGAATCTTAACGGTTGAATGTTACTGGTTGAATCTTAACGGTTGAATGTTACTGGTTGAATGTTACTGGTTGAATCTTAACGGTTGAATGTTACTGGTTGAATGTTACTGTTACTGGTTGAATCTTAACGGTTGAATGTTACTGGTTGAATGTTACTGGTTGAATGTTACTGGTTGAATGTTACTGGTTGAATGTTACTGGCTGAATGTTACTGGTTGAATGTTACTGGTTGAATCTTACTGGTTGAATCTTACTGGTTGAATGTTACTGGTTGAATGTTACTGGTTGAATGTTACTGGTTGAATCTTACTGGTTGAATCTTTCTGGTTGAATCTTTCTGGTTGAATCTTACTGGTTGAATGTTAATGGTTGGTGTGTTCAGTAGGGAGGGGAACTGGGAGATGGTTTGTGTGCGTACGTGCGTTCATTCATTCGTGCGTGTATGTCTGGGGAACAGGAAACATTTCTGAAAGGGTCACAATGACAGAGGGACAAAGGAGCTCGCTCTCTCTCTCTCTCTCTCTCTCTCTCTCTCACTCACTCACTCACTCACTCACTCACACACACACACACACACACACACACACACACACACACACACACACACACACACACACACACACACACACACACACACACACACACACACACACACACACACACACACACACACACACACACACACACACACACACACACACACACACACACACACACACACACACACACACACACGAAGAAAGGTCTCCATTACCATAGGTGTGTGTGTGTTGCTTCACGTTTCATCAGTCAGGATTGAATGACAATTTTCTACAGAAATCAATTCACTTTGATGCTGTCTGTCTGTCTATCTGCCTGTCTCTCTTTCTCTCTTTTTGTTTAAATTAAATTCAAAGTGCTTTATTGCCATACACATGGCCAAAGTAGGTATCAAATATATTTGAGACAATTAAACATAATATTAACGACAATTTAGATCCAGTGACATTTAATTTCAGATAAATGGGTACATTTAGTCTCTGTCTCTGGTACATTGAAGGATTCAAAGACTATTTGGTCAATGCTCAAACATGCAATGAAATGTTGGTGTGTCAGACTCCACCATATTATGTGCTTAATGTCTAACATAGTATAAGTTATAATAACACTAGTAAGCTAATCATTTGCTGAGAGTGGAGCGCAATACCTACCACCAGTACTGTACTTAAAACACCTACAATCAGCTTACTCATGCGCTGAGTTGCTGGTGCCCGGGTTCAAACCTATGACTTTGTGGTCGAAGGGTGAGTGCTCTACCAACTGAGCTACCTGGACACACAGTTATAAGCAGTGGTGTAAAGTAAGTAAGTACATGTACTTACTTACTTTAGGGTACTTAAGTACAATTTTGAGGTATTTTTACTTTACTGGAGTAAAGTAAAAATACCTCAAAATTGTACTTAAGTACCCTACTCCACTACAATTATTTGAAAACTTTAGTTACTAGTTACTTTGTAGATTTTGATTATTATTACAAAACCACTTCAGCCCTATATACATTTCGGCATTGTGAGCTTGTAGATCTGCTATTTTCAAAAGATTTTTATGCATTTCATACATTTGAAAACTTGAAATGGAACATTTTGCATAATGAGTTCTTTCTACTTTTGGTACTTTAAATACCTTTTGAAACCAATACTTTGGTACTTTTACTCAGGTAAATGTAGAATTCCGGACTTTTCTTGTAACAGAGTATTTCTACATTGCAGTATTGATACTTGAACTTAAAGGGTAAGACCACTTTGTTAGAGGTTTGTGTTGTGTAGTTACCTTGCCATGATGTAACTCCAAAGGTGGGCAAGAAATCAAAAATAATTGCTCCATTGATTAGAAATTGATAATTCTAAATATGCTCCTCATTGACTTACATTGTACGGTAAAACTGCTCTCAAAGTCACTCTTTTAGCACATAAATGAACCCAAACATAGCTGATTCAGACAATATAGAGCATCACCAAACCCAGTACTGTTTGTTTTTTTAATAAAAATGTCAACTTCCTGTTGATTTTACTATTTGAAGATCTGGATCCGGATCGGCCGATCCAGTCCGGGTTTTCTACTAAAAATGGCAAAATCAACAGGAAGTTGACATTTTTATTTAAAAAAAAAACTGTACTGGGTTTGTTGATGTTCTATATTGTCTGAATTAACTTTGTTTGCGTTCGTTTTTGTGCTAAAAGAGTGACTTTGAGAGCAGTTTTACCGTACAATGTAAGTCAATGAGGAGCATCTTTTGAATTATCAATTTCTAATCAATGGAGCAATTTTTTTTTTCTTGCCCACCTTTGGAGTTACATCATGGCAAGGTAACTACACAACCCAAACCTCTACCAAAGTGGTCTTGCCCTTTAAGTCAAACAATGTGAGTACTTTTTCCACCACTGGTTATAAGTCAGATACTAAGTGTTGAGTATCTGCACTGTCACAAAGGCACCATCATTTTGCATGGAGGACACACACAGGGCGGGAACTACTAGAGGTCCTTCACGGGTCTACCTGAAACCAAAATACTTATAGAACAGCGGGTCCGTGTTTTATTATGGTCAACTGCGTCCGGTCGGGTCGGATTCTATTACCTGGCGTTCCGGGTCTGTTTATCATTATGTGTGTAATGGCCAAGAGAATCCCACTCTGAACAGGAGAGAAACTTACGGAGTGCTGCGTGATCATTAGGCTGACCTATAGTATCAGATTACTGCATTTGACAAAAAGGTTAGCTAACCAGTTCAGTGACTTTAGGGGGGGGGGGGGGGGGGGGGGGTAGATCTGCAGTTTTTGAAAAATCTTGAAAATTCAATGCGAACATATTTTTGTTCCAGGGACCTCCAGAAGTAAAGATTTGAGTTAAAATTGTTGTTTCAAAAAATATATGGATTCAAAGATTTTCACAAATGTTCCAAGATCTTTCAAAAATAGCAGCATCTGCCATGAGCTTGTAGATCAAAATCTAAAATGACACTGATGCGTTCCCAAAGGGTTAATGTAGGCTGCTACGTAGCTGCTATAGTGTCCATTATGGAGTAGTCTGTAACTGGCAATGGCATCTAC
>NC_137614.1:50879206-50894206 GCF_963280865.1 Gymnoscopelus braueri
GAGACGCTGACATAGCAGAGAGTTAAATGAACTCTCTGTTAGATTAAAGTTAAATTAGCCTGTCTGCTGCCAGCCAGCAGATGGATATTTATCGTTAGTGTTTGTTCCATACACATATTTTATCATCCCCTAATGGCTGCTCTCTCATGCTTATAGATGCATCTATAGCACCATGTATTAAGTACTGTAGCCGTTACATTAATCTCTTGTGGGAACAGTTAAGGCAGTATAACATAATAGACGTCTGCTCTGCACAACAGCGTTGCTCCTCAGCGTTTTGTTTATTTAAAATGTTTGACATTCCAGGGTACACAACGTTTCTATGACATCATTAGTGACCCACCGCCCTTATATGGTAATGAGCAACAACACATGACTATAGGGCAGGAGTACAGTAGATTACTTTGAACACCAATCTGTGAATGAATAAATGACAATTAAATCAATAATCGCTATTGTGGAAATCCCACAACATGACATACAAGTATAAAGACATGTTAGCTAGACATTGTTTGCATTTTTTAATATTTTTTATTAGGTTTTACAATTGTTTTACGATTTAAAAAAAAAAAAATTACCCATTAAGACCTGATCTGTGTCACTTTTTGATTTGAGCTAAAAAGCATTATTTTACACTTTGGCTATTTAAAAATAGCAGATCTACAAGCTCATAGCGTGGCACCGAGTGCCGCGCTATGAGCTTGTAGATCTGCTATTTTTGAAAAATCATGAAAATGTGTGCGAATCTTTGAATATATATTCTTTTAAAGCGAACATTTTTAACTCAAATCTTTGCTTCTGGGAACTAAATATTTTGAGATGGGGGTCCGCGGCCAAATACATATCATTTTGGGGGTCCTTGATATGAAAATGTTTGAGCACCACTGATATAGAAACATACGTTTTTCAGAAAACTGTTGGGATTTAGAAGACATTTGTAGAATCGGCTTCAGGTCTTAATGGGTTAAGAATAAAATGAGTTTAGTTTTAGTACTACAGTGCTTGAAGGGTTAGCAATCTGCTCTAGGGGCACAAAGAGCACATTCAGTAATAAAGGTGAGGAAGAACTATAATCGAGGTACCTTAGAGGCACATTAAAGGACAAAGGGGCAACAATCCATGGTGAATACATAATAGAGAACCATAATATTCATTGAATCCATAAGACAGTCTGGTTAAAAAACAGTAAAGTCATCGTAACATGAAGAAAAGCACTGTCCAGCTATTTGAGTCCAGACATAAAAAGGTTTTCAGAAACGCTGATGGGTCATAGTCCTCATTTAGCCCATCGGCCTGCAGTGTGCGGGTTTAGATCTAATAGGCCTCCTTTCTGTGGAGGAGGTTGTGGATAATATCTCCACTTCTGCGTGGCAGCTGTACCTTTTCTATTCCTACGTATCTAAGTGATGCCACAGTGTGTCCCATTGTGTTGAAGTGTAGGGCTACTGGGCTTTTGGTGGTTTTTGGTTCTTACAGTTAAGGCAGCGACACACCAAACCGATAAGTGTTGGAAAGTGTGGCCTAAAGTCCGTTGTAGTGTGTGCTGTGTGTACACGGTTGATTTCTTAAAATGATCTAATCATGTGTGTGTTAGTGAAAAGCAAACATCAAGCCATATTGTTAGCCGTGTGGAGACAGTAAGAGTTGCATCCAGCATTTATTTATTTTTTTACACCTTTCAACCGACTGACCTCCCGACTTCATTTCGACTTACAGTCTGTAGTAGTCTGGACAAAAACAGTTTGGTGTGTAACCTACTTTACATGATGGTAAGGAGGGCAATGTGTGAATGACTATGCTGGCAAATTATGTTCATTTCTTACCCGTCAATATAGTAGTATTGTAGTGTAAACACAACTTTTGTGTGTGTGTGTGTGTAATATAATTTATCGTCAGAGCCATCAGCCATGCTGTCAGGTTCTAAAGCAAGACCCTTAACAGTCACTTCCTGTCCGGATGACCTAATTTCCTGTGTTTATACACCCTGAATGAAAACACTTATTGAAGAGAGACACACACACGCACGCACGCACGCACGCACGCACGCACGCACGCACACACGCACGCACACAAGCACACACACACACACACATCCTTGGCGATGTTAGACAATACCAGAGATTGATTGTGTTGATTAGCTGACACATTATCAATCACTTTGATTGGCGTTGATCAGTTGTGATCGTAGAGACGGTCACAGTTTCCTGAATCAATCAACCTATCAGACATCAATCAATCAATCAATCAATCAATGCAACACAGTTTGACAGGTTGACATGAAGCAGTGTGTCTATAAAAGCTGTTGATAATAATACTGAACTGACGATAATCTGTGTTGAGACATTTTAACCACTTCCAACTTTATTTATTTTTTAATTCTTAAATATTGGCAAGGACAGTGATGACTTTAGTGATGAGTCTAGAGAGTTCCACAACTGAGGGCCTTTATATTTTATGAATAATTGATGTTTTGAAGTACTACAAAAGTGTAAAAGAAAGCCATGTCTTTGCCTTGTTTGGTAGGAGTAACAACCCTAAGCCCACTGCTTTGAAAACCAATGCTGATCAGAATCACCTTTTATTGTCACATCACAGCAACATGAAGTCTTTGCCGTTTCTGTGATGCTATTATTATTATTTGAATGTATTTACTAATTGTTTCCACCCAGTTTTAGCACAATTCGTTACATTTAGATATGACCATGCGCATCAGTAGGTGGAGAGGCTACGCAAGACCCTATTCTGGGGCAAACATCCTGCGAAAATAGACGATCTACAAGATCACAACGCCTGGGGGTCAACTATAGGGTTTCAGAGGTTAAAGGGACAGTTCACTCCAAAATACAATTATCTACTCACTGTCATTTCCTCATGATACAGTTTCTACGTCCACAAATCACACAACGAGGCTCTAACAAAGCTCCATTGCAAATTTCTTCAAAACAACTCAGTGGTGAACAGTTCTTCCGCTTGATTTATACTCTGTCGTGACGTGTTGTTGTGAGCTTGTAGATCTGTTTTCAGCACGTGACCCCGACGTGCGACGAACGATAAATCAGGATTTAACATTCCAACAAGGCCAAACGATGACCATAAAATGACTTCATGAAGAAAACACACACACACACAACACTTGGACACGCACGCACGCACGCACGCACGCACGCACGCACGCACGCACGCACGCACGCACGCACGCACGCACGCACGCACGCACGCACGCACGCACACACACACACACACACACACACACACACACACACACACACACACACACACACACACACACACACACACACACACACACACACACACACACACACACACACACACACAATAGAATGGACAGTTTTGTAGATCTCTGGGTTGAGAGGTTAGTAAGTTCACAGGTCAGAGCTGGGTTCACATAGACCACCTCAGGGTGTGTGTGTGTGTGTGTGTGTGTCAGAGAGGTTAGTAGTTAATGAGTGAGACAGCCCCCAGGCTAGACAGCAAAGAAGCTTTGTGTGTGTGTGTGTGTCCATGTGTGTATGTGTGTGTGTGTGTGTGTGTGTGTGCGTGTGCACATTTGCATGTGTGTGTGCTAGCTGATGTAGAACAAAGCAGGTGTTGTGGGTTCGATTCCTGGAGGTTTAGGGGTCAGATCACACTTCCTCTGTCACTCCATTCTCTTTCTATTCTTCTTTATTGCTCTCTTCCTCTTTCCATTCATCCTCTCCTCTTGGCTCCTCTGTTATTTTCTCCTCTTCCCCTCATCTCGTCTTTCAGTGGTTCTGTATTCCTCTCCTCTCCTCTCCTCTCCTCTCCCCTCCCCTCCCCTCCCCTCCCCTCCCCTCCTCTCCTCTCCTCTCCTCTCCTCTCCTCTCCTCTCCTCTCCTCTCCTCTCCTCTCCTCAAGGCTGGACACACAGACAGAGGGTAGTAATAATAGTGTCTCTATTCTGGGACAAACACTTGGTGAAGAAAGCCGATCTACAAGCTCGATCGGCTATTTTCGGCAAATAGATTTGGTGTAGAGGGTTTTAAGTAGTTTATCAGCAGAATGATTGACATGTTTCTTTAAAGCTATTTTCAAGCCTAACTTAGATGCTCCGTCGCGCTATGGTGGTGCTCGCCGAGAATAGCAGATCTACAAGCTCAGAACGCGGCACGTTCTGAGCTTGTAGATCTGATGTTCTCTGCGTGCGACACCCTCACGCGATAAAAGTATGAATCACTTCCCGGCGTCTCTCCCTCAGGAGCGTCTCACCAGCCTAAAAACACAGGACGGTGAATGAACCGAAAACCCGCAGCACCTCAAAACAACAGGTTTGAGGGGGGGGGGGGGGGGGGGGGGTGTTGTGATTTGATGACATGCAACCAGCACCAGTCTTCAATGTTTGTCAACAGATAATTGGTCTACAGTGGGGTAGCAGCAGCTAGAGGCTCTAGCTATATGGGAGTCCTCTGTCCTCTGCATGGAAAGCTGTTTAGGATCACAGGATTTTGGGGGGAATCTCAGCGCTGACGGAAGCTCGTTAGCTAACGATAGATCGTTAGCGTCTGGATGGAACTGTGTGTGTGTGTGTGTGTGTGTGTGTGTGTGTGTGTGTGTAGTTAAAGGCAGAGTGTGTGCATGTGTGTTTACCACGGAGTTTACCACCTCCAGTGTTGTGAGACCAGACCGTCGTTTCTAATTAACCCCGGCTGCTTAACGAGCCGCCAGCCAATTAACACACTGACCATGTCTGAGTGTCCTCACTGACCTCCCCTCCTCTCCTCTCCTCTCTCTTTCATTCTCTCTCTCCTTCCTCCTCCTCCCTCTCTTATCGTCTAACGCTCGTCTCCAATCCATTCTGTCCTTCGTCACTCCTCTCTTTGTGTCTAGTTTTTCTAGGTCACAGAGAGGCGGGGGGGGGGGGGGGGTGTTCAGAGTGGGTAGCAGGAGAGAGTGTTTTTGGGACATTTGGGGGATGCTGTTTCTGTCTTGTGTTTTCTACCCATAAAGCATCTGTGATATGTTTTACATAACACCACTCAGAGAACCGTTCTTCTCTAATGCAGTCTTTCTCAAACTTTATTTTTAATTTTTATTAAGACCGGGAACGCATCTGTGTCATTTTAGATTTATTTGGCTATATATATATATATATATATATGTATATATATATATATTTATATATATATATATATATATTTTTTTTTTTTTATTATTATTATTATTATTATTATTATTATTATTATTATTTTTTTTTTATTTTTTTTAAGTGAACATTTTTAACGCCAATATTTGCTTCTGGGGCTCCCTGCAACAAAATATTTTGAGATGGGGGTCCGTGTGGCCAAATACATATAATTTTGGGGGTCCTTGACATGGAAAAAGTTGGAGCACCACTGATATAGCAACCAAACAACAACGATAATGATATGTATTTGGCCTAAATACATATCATAACATATCTAAAAACATTTGGTTCCATTTGTTACACTCTCAGCGTTACAGACCTGGAAGGGTCCATTTTAGAACCCCGTCAAACAATTCTTAGGGTCCCCGGACACACATTTTGAGAGCCACTGCTCTTAATAGAACTCCTTACTTAATATATTGTCAGCATTATGCATTGAAACCTAAAACTAACCTAAACATGTGTGTGTTTTTGTTTCAGATCCGCGTTGATGGGATTACCCAGAATGCGTTGCTGTATGAGACAGTGACCGTGGTGGAGGGCAAACCCATCCTCAGAGACATGGTGTTCAGTCCTGACCACCAATACATCTATCTGCTGAGTAACAAACAGGTACACGCACACACACACACACACACACACGCACATGTGCGCACACACACACACACACACACACACACACACACACACACACACACACACACACACACACACACACACACACACACACACACACACACACACACACACACACACACACACACACACTCTACATGATAATTGTACTTGAACTGTATATGATCATAACTTTAACCAATTTATATGATCATGATATATATCAATACTGTAAATATCATGACATTATTGTAACTCTATATAATGGACTTTTCATACACCAGAATGCAGCTCAAAGTGCTGTACAGTACGGGAAAATAAAAAAAGAGAAAGAAAAGATTAAAAACACGTCCCAGACTCTTCTCCCTTCCGGCTCCCAAACTGTGGAACGAACTCCCCATTGCAGTTAGAACTGCAGACCCACTCCTAATCTTCCGCCGTAATCTGAAGACTCACCTCTTCAGACTCCACCTCAGCACGTAGCACTTGCCGTAGCCTTGACGACCTTGCAGGATTATGCAAAAGGCTAAAATCTAGATAGTATGTTATGTAGAATGCTGCCAGGGTCATTTGTAGACCTGGCCTAGTGTGTATAGTTTCAATGTAAAGATTATTTCTTTTTGGATATCATACTGTTTAGACTGATGATAGGTTATTGGTTTACCTATGATCCTAGATGACTAATTGTATGCATTTGATGTATTACCCCGTGTTTACCTTGCTTACTGTTAATCGCTCTGGATTAAGCGCGTCTGCTAAATGCCTACATTGTAATGTCAGTGGGGTAGGCTGGTCCCAGCCCATTTTAGTGCTTTAAAAACCAGTAGAAGGACTTCAACTTTAAGTCAACTCAGGGTATTGATTGATGGGTTGATATTCATTGATCATGAAAAAAACAAAACAACATCCCACAATGACCCACAATAATCAAAAGGATAATGTAAAAAAAAGCTTACGGCTGGTTTCTATTGCGGTCCTTAGTGTATGAAGTCATGTAGAGCAGTCGTTCTCAAACTTTTTCACGTCAAGGACCCTCAACTTGACACTTATTAGCCCGCGGACCCCCATTTCAAAAGATATGCCTCAGGGACCCCCATAAGAGAAGACTTTTTACGGCTCTAGCAGTGATTCTCAACCATTTTAATTTCAAGGACCCCCAGTTTGACATGCGTTAGGCTATGGACCCCCATTTAATGGCATTTCTATCTCTGGGACCCCAATTTATATTGTAAAATTAATGTTCATTTAACTCTGAGAGTGTACAAATGGAACCCGTTAGGGTCCATTTGGTTCCATTTGTACACTCTCAGAGTTAGACCCATAAGGGTCCATTTGGTTACTTACTAGCCATCATTTAGCTGGGGACCCCCTGGAACTACCTCAAGGACCCCTGGGGGTCCCCGGACCCCACTTTGAGAACCACTGATATAGAGTGCATGAATGTAAAAAGTGCAGAAAGTGTGCTTATGTGTCCAAAGGCACACATGAAGAGGTCTCCTGAGTGCATGCGTTGGAGCTAAGACTGGTGTGGTGGGCTCTCGCCCTCCAGTTCTTCTCAGTATCCTAGCAGCAGAATGTAGAATGAGTTGGAGCCTCTAAAGACTTCTTGTGGAGCCCACCAGCACAGAGTGCACTGCAGTATAAAGTCAAGTCCACTTGGGGGAGGAAAAAAAAGCATGCATCAGTTTTTGGGCATCCCTGCTGAGATAAAACATGAACCTGCACCAATGTTTCTGTAGATGAAAGAAAGGCTGTCTTTGGTCACCTTGTTAATGTGGGAGTTAAAGCAGAGATCAGTCTTAAGATGACACCTCTGACTTAATGAGGGGAGCTTAGACTTTCAAGGCTGTTTAGAATCATTAGTTTTTTTTGGCCATGACAAATATGCAGTGCTGCATATTGCCGTACTCAAATGTTTTACTTAAGTAAAAGTATCAATACTGCAATGTAGAAGTACTCTGTTACAAGTAAAAGTCCGGAATTCAAAATGTACTTGAGTAAAAGTACAAAAGTATTGGCATCAAAATATACTTAAAGTACCAAAAGTAAAAGTACTAAAATGTTTGAAAATAGCAGATCCACAAGCTTGTAGATCTGCTATATTCAAATAGCCTAGGTACAAAATAGGGCTAAAGTGGTAAATGTATATTTTATAATGTAATCATTTATATCTGCAAAGTAACTAGTAACTAAAGTTTTCAAATAATTGTAGTGGAGTAAAAGTACAATATTTGCCTCTGAGATGTAGTGGAGTGAAGTAAAAGTATGTAGACAATTGGAAATACTCCAGTAAAGTAAAAGTAGCTCAAAATTGTACTTAAGTACAGTACTTGAGTAAATGTACTTAGTTACTTTACACCACTGCAAATATGTGATGTGAATGTGATTTTAGCCAGGGAGTGGAGTGAGCCCTCTCGGAGATCCATTTACTCCAGCAGAGGAATGAAACTTCACAAAATCATTTGATATAAAAGTACTGGAACTCTAAATGATTATGAAAGTACTTTAAAAGCGACTACATGCTCCATCCCTCATAAGAACTTTCTTCTGATAGTGTATAAGTTATAACTACAAAAAAGGGCTTTTCTGACAGGTCATCAGAAGACATTTCTTAGACCAGAGCTAGTAGGGACCTTAACCCATTAAGACCTGGAACTGTGTCATTTTTTGATTTGAGCTAAAAGTTTTATTTTACACTTAGGCTATTCAAAAATAGCAGATATACAAGCTCATAGCGCGGCACCGAGTGCCGCGCTACGAGCTTGTAGATCTGCTATTTTTGAAAAATCGTGAAAATGTGTGCAAATCTTTGAATATATATATATTTTTTTTTAAAGCACACATTCTTAACTCAAATCTTTGCTTCTGGGGGGCCCCTGGAACAACACATTTTGATGGGGGTCCGCGGCCAAATACATATCATTTTGGGGGTCCTTGACATGAAAAAGATTGAGCACCACTGATATAGAAACATACGTTTTTACAACATACGAGATTTAGGAGACATGTAGAATCGGCTTCAGGTCTCAATGGGTTAAAGGCATAGTATGTGCCATATCCCTGCTGGTATTCAGCCACTGGAGCAGTGTGGTGGTGTTTACCTTCACAAACACTTTGTCCTTTCGCTGCATTTAGGTGTTTTCACTGTTTGTTTTGGTAGCCTAAAAACGTCCCTGTCTGGAGTCTGCTCATAATGCCCACCTCCCATTATTCCGACGTCCCAATAGTCCGACAAACTTTAGGTTGACTTTTTATCGCTATATGAACTATATGATCATGACTATAGAGGACAGAAGTCCTGACGTCACTCGTCCGTCCCCTGGGTTGTGGAAGTATAATGTCTCTATGGATAATAACATGGGGTCATCTTAGAATCGTCTCATATAAGAATTGTGGGTCCAAAAATAACCAAACTGTCTCTGCGATATTGTCAGGGAGGTGGCTCTGTATCGTTTATGATAGTCAGTCACTCATATTTGATACAGTCTGTTTCTGGCAAAAATTTTACTAATTCGGTGGAAGTAACATTATTGTTTTCTCACCGTCAGTTGATGCTTCATATCCATAAGAGTCAAACCGCTGGGGTCATTTGTTTATTTTTGGAACACAGTTCTTATTTTGACGCGATTAAACAAATCTATGGGAATTCAGAATGGGGGGAAAAAAACATGACCCAGGTAGGATGCATAGATTACGTCAGACTTCGGTGCTCTATACTGTAACTATTAACTCATTGAGTGCCATTAAACACGTGTTTTTACCACTATGGCGCAACGTGCCAATGACGTGTTTGACGTGTTTTTGAAAAAAATGTAAAAAAAATGTTCAGAACCCAAGATATCATTATCTGAAGATTTGCAGCTCCATCCACTCCTTGTTTAACATATAACTGAAAAAGGCTGTATCTCGCTTCCTAAGCACTTTTTTTTTACTTTGAAAACTCTGGCACTGGGACAACATAATATAGAAATATTTTTTGTTTATTCGTTTTTGTTCTTTTACATACTCATAGGTAGTACAATTGAGTGCCAGAATTTCCAAACGTTTAAAAAAATTATAATAATCTGGCACTCAATGAGTTAAATAGTAGTAGAATGCAGCTTAATGCAACTGTCTCTTACTCTCACTTCAATTCAACTGGCTTAATTAATTGATATCAGATCCATCTCCATCTCAGAGGAAAATACTGTACTTTTTACCCGACTGCCGTTATTTGAATGCAATTGGCTTCTTGGATCAAAGTGCTCCTTCATTGCTTTGTGTTGTTGCATTAAATGCACTGATGCCATGTGATCAGTGCACGGTGGACACACCCTGGGTAAATGCATTGGTCTTTGCACATTTTTCAATAAATTCACCATTGGCGTGACGACAAAGGCCTTTGTGCGATCGCTGGGCTGTGATCAAAATTGGCCAGTTTTGATCACAGCCATGAAGCCAATTGAATTGAAGTGAGAGAGACAGTCGCGTTAAGCTGCAGTGTATTATACTGCGACAACACTGTCCCAGTTTAAAAATGCACTGTGTGTTTTCTGCTTGCCACAGTATGAGAGACACACACACACACACACACACACACACACACACACACACACACACACACACACACACACACACACACACACACACACACACACACACACACACACACACACACACACACACTATGGGGGGTAAATCGTTTCAAAATTCATACACTGCGGTACATCAAACGTGTGACTTGTGCCCGCAGAGCCACCTAATTTCCCCGTATACGCATGGTAATGATCACACGTGCGTCACGCGACACAGCACTCACGATCAGAGGTGGCAAAAGTACTCAAACGTTTTATAAGTAAAAGTATCAATACTGCAATGTAGAAGTACTCTGTTACAAGGAAAAGTCCGGAATTCTAAATTTACTTCAGTAAAAGTACAAAAGTAATGGTATGAAAATGTACCTAAAGTACTAAAAGTAACAGTACCAAAATGTTTGAAAATAGCAGATCTACAAGCTCACAGCACGTCGCATCGCTATTTTCAAATAGCAGAGGTATAACATAAGGCTAAAGTGGTTAATGTATGTTTTATAATGTAATAATGTATATCTGCAAAGTAACTAGTAACTAAAGTTTTCAAATAATTGTAGTGGAGTAAAAGTACAATATTTGCCTCTGAGATGTAGTGGAGTAGAAGTAAAAGTATAGACAATTGGAAATACTCCAGTAAAGTAAAAGTACCTCAAAATTGTACTTAAGTACAGTACTTGAGTAAATGTACTTAGTTACTTTATACCACTGCTCTCGAAATAGCGTTTTTGGCACCAAGTGCTGGCGGTTACAGCGCTGCCTGATTGGAGACAATGGTTACCCAATCAGACGTAGCGTAATCACTGATAGGAAAATGATTGTGATTACCGTTGAATCATAGTTCAGATTACGGGAGAGCTGGGCTGGCGAGGAGTTGATAAGCACCTCTTTAGACTGATTGCCTTATTGTTAACGGTTAGTGAAACTCACATCCTGAAATATATCGTTATTCTGGGTAGTTTGAGCTTGCTTCATAGTACATAGTCTACAGACCGATAATCATTTATCAGAAATGTTTTTTTTACCACTAACCAATGGTGTAAAGTAACTAAATACATTTACTCAAGTACTGTACTTAAGTACAATTTTGAGGTATTTTTACTTTACTGGAGTATTTCCAGTTTTCTGTACTTTTACTTCTACTCCACTACATCTCAGAGGCAAATATTGTACTTTTACTCCACTACAATTATTTTAAAACTTTAGTTAATAGTTACTTTGTAGATTTTGATTATTATTACAAAGCATACAGTAACGACGTCAGCCCTATATACTGTACATTTCGGCCATTTGAAAATAGCCGATCTACAAGCTCACAATGCGTCGCGATGCGACTCATTGTGAGCTTGTAGATCGGCTATTTTCAAAAGATTTTTACATTTGAAAACTTGTAAAATGGGCCATTCTGATTAATGAGTACTTTATACTTTTGGACACCAATGCTTTTGTGCTTTTACTCAAGTCAATTTTGAATGCCGGACTTTTACTTGTAACAGAGTATTTCTACATTGCAGTATTGATACTTTTACTTAAGTAAAAAATGTGAGCACTTTTTCCACCACTGCCACTAACGCTCACTTCAGTCTGTTTTACTTAGTAAAACAGACCTGAGTTGCACCGTACTTGGTGCATTCTTTTTGGATGGATGTAACTATAATGATCTTGACAATACAGTAACTGTATATGATTATGACAATACAGTAACTGTATATGATTATGACGATACAGTAACTGTATATGATTATGACAATACAGTAACTGTATATGATTATGACAATACAGTAACTGTATATGATTATGACAACCATCTGATATCAATTAAGCCAATTGGAGTGAGAGTAAGAGACAATTGCGTTAAGCTGCATTCTGTATTCTACTGCGACAACACTGTCCCAGTTAACACACACACACACACACACACACACACACACACACACACACACACACACACACACAGATAGATGCACACGTGCATGCATGCACACACTCATTCTCACTGCCATAATCCTCATTTCTCTCTCTCTTTTGTCCCTCACTCTCTGAATCCCTTTTCACACACACACACACACACACACACACACACACACACACACACACACACACACACACACACATTGTTTTAACATCTGCAGAGAGGAAGCTGCAAATGAATGTAATTCAGCTGGATGAATGATGCACTGTGTGTGTGTGTGTGTGTGTGTGTGCGCGCGTGTCTCTTGTGAGACTTTCTATTAAACTCTTATTAGACCTTTGAGAGGAAAGAGTTTTGTTCAAAAACGTTTAGTTCCTGTGCAGCTGACTACACACACACACACACACACACACACACACACACACACACACACACACACCCCCACACACACACACACACACACAGCTGAAGTGTGGTTGTATGTTGTAAAAGGCAGGCAGGATATGAAGTGACGGTAATCATGTATTGAGTTGTAAAAGAGTATAATTAAAACAGCATTTTAGTATTGTAATAGAAATATGACGCACGTGTCATGATTGCTGTTGATTGATGAATAAACACATTTTATTGAAGATGCATTTTGCGTGCGTGCGTGCGTGCGTGCGTGCGTGCGTGCGTGCGTGCGTGCGTGCGTGCGTGCGTGCGTGCGTGCGTGCGTGCGTGCGTGCGTGCGTGCGTGCGTGCGTGCGTGCGTGCGTGCGTGCGTGAAATCTTAATAAGGAGCTAATTTGATGAATGGAGAGAGAGAGAGACGAGCAGAAAGTGAGAGAGATTTTTGTTCTACTTCAGCAAAACAAAACTGGATTCATTTCACTGCAGTATTTCATAAACACACACACACAGACACACACACACACACACACACACACACACACTCTTGCACTTTTGGGGATTTGTATGATTATAATGTTTTATTGCTAACAGACAGGACTGATCACTGAGATATTACTCTGTTGAATGTTTGCACTCTCTGAGAGGAGAGAGAGAGAGAGAGAGAGAGAGAGAGAGAGAGAATCTCTATGTGGCACTAATAGAGAAATGATACATTACATGATTAGTACATAACTCAATAACTAACTAATTAACACCTATTAATATCTACCCCCGCATGCTCTCTCTCTCTCTCTCTCACACACACACACACACACACACACACACACACACACACACACACACACACACACACACACACACACACAGTGATGACAGAATCTGAACTCTGTCAGAGGCTTCCACTGATGTTTAATAATTAATATTCAGCTAATCAATATTAACTGACATAATCCACACACACACACACACACACACACACACACACACACACACACACACACACACACACACACACACACACACACACACACACACACACACAGCCTCTCATCCATTTCATTTAAATTGATTTTGTTGGTCTCTAAGTTGACAACGATGTCACTAATGCCTTTACAGTCAAGACCAATAGTCTGATATGTGTGTGTGTGTGTGTGTGTGTGTGTGTGTGTGTGTGTGTGTGTGTGTGTGTGCGTGTGCATACAGGTAACCAGACTCCCGGTAGAGAGTTGTGACCAGTACAGCAGCTGTAGCACTTGTCTGGGGTCCGGGGACCCCCACTGTGGATGGTGTGTTCTCCATAACAAGTAAGTTCAACTCATTTACATGCATTTACATACCCAACACGCTAAAACCTCTGACATGTCATCACATCACATGCTGTACACACGGTTTCCATTAACCGCCATTTACCCGCCAGTGAGCCACTGGAATGTCAATTGGCCATCTTGGCCAAATGAAAAAAACATTTGCTTATTTGTTTATTATTTTTATTATTTATTATTATGTTATTAAATAAACGTAGACAACATTGCAATACAAAAAAGTACACAACAATGACGTCTTTTTTTTTGTTGCATACATTGACTGGTTAATTTTCAGTACATTTGTGAAAGTACAGTAGGTGACAGAATTAACTCTTTAAGACCAGGAAAGCATCATCTGTGTCATTTTAAGATTTCTTTGGGCTATTCAAAAATAGCAGATATACAAGCTTATAGCGCGGCTATGAACTTGTAGATCTGCTATATATATATATTTTATTTTAAGTGAACATTTGTAAAATATTGAGTTCCAGGGACCCCCAGAAGCAAAGATTTGAGTTACAAATGTTTGCCAAAAAATTATCGAATATTTGCACAAATGTTCATGATTTTTCAAAAATAGCAGATCTACAAGCTCATAGCGCGGCACCGAGAGTGCCGCGCTATGAGCTTGTAGATCTGCTATTTTTGAATAGCCAAAGAAATCTTAAATGACAGTCAGAGATGCATTTCCAGATTGAATGGGTTTCACAATTTTACACCAAAAAGCACTTTTTCCACCACTGACTCCTAACACCTGTGACACAGCGTTCGCACAAAGGCCTTTGTCGTCACGCAATGGTTAATCTATTGAAACATGTGCAAAGACCAATGGATCTACCCAGGGTGTGTCCCAACGTGCACTGATCACATGGCATCAGTGCATTTAATGCAACAAACACAAAGCAATGAACGAGCACTTTGATCAATCCAAGAAACCATCCAGTCTCCACATGCGCCTCATATCGCAGCTCAAAACTTTGGAGTCTGTATCACATGACGCAAAATGACATCATCCCTTCATCAATGTGTTATATCGACCCGGTT
>NC_137614.1:50899206-50929206 GCF_963280865.1 Gymnoscopelus braueri
CAGGTACGCGCGAACGCACACACGCACACACACACACACACACACACACGCACACACGCACACACACACACACACACACACTCACACACACACAGGTTTGCATTACTCTACTTATGAGGAGATCAGCAGTTTTGGATGATAATTCTATGAATGGTCTTTTCACCATTTTTATCATTTTCAATAACTAGAGTCCTCACAATGTCTATTTATCACATGTCACTATACTTGTAGGGACATTTAGACATCCCATAGTGCTGTCACCATTCATTAATTGTCTCTCAAATAATTGCGTTTAACAATGTAATTGTGTGTGTTTGGCTTTGTTGAACATATGAATAAAATCATTATTTCTGTTTGCCTTCTAGGCTTCGTAATCAAAAAACTGCACAGGGCAGATATGACAAATAATTAAATATACAAAGAAATTACTGACATATTTAATAATAGTATACATGTAAAAATAGCAGAAATAGCTGATCTACAACGTGTCTAGATCTGCTTTTTCTGCTTTTTTTATTTTTGAAAATGTGTTTCAACATCACAACAACAAACGATTATGCAAAGATAATTGCGATTAGACGATTATGTAATAATTGTGACAGGCTAATCCCAAGTATAGTAATACAAGTGTACACACACACACACACACACACACACACACACACACACACACACACACACACACACACACACACACACACACACACACACACACACACACACACACACACACACACACACACACACAGAGAGAAACACAGGTGTGCTGTACCTTTCAGAGGAATTGATAGGGCTCTGTTATGACACGTTAGACTGTAATTCAATGTTTTGTTGACATAATCTTGTTGCGTTCTCTTCACAATATTCACATTGATGGGAACACATCATCAATTAATGATTCCTATTTGCTGAATGTTCTATAATTCTATTTAAGGACCCCATAGATTTAATTTGTGTTTGTCATTTCCCATAAAGCACTAAATCAAAATGTTCATGACTCATGCTGCACACGGGGGCGTGTACTAAAGTATGTTTGTGTCTGATTAAATGCTTCTCTTTTATTTATTTTTATATCCCTTATGTTAGGTTCTGCCACTGGAACCTTTGTGGGCGTGTTCCAGATTTAAATAAAAATGTCCTCTGAAAATCCAACATTTTCATAAATTAAAAAATAATTCAATCATGTTTCAATTAAATTCCATTAATACAAAATAAATAGTGAAAATAGCATCTATTTGTGATCTGGCTTGGATCAATGGAGCAAACATAGAATTACATGTTTTTTTCATAATATATATATATATATATATATATATATATATATATATATATATATATATATATATATATATATATATATATATATATATATATATATATATATATATATATATATATATATATATATATATATATACACACACATATACACATATTACATTATTTGCCAATTATTTGGGGGCACACTTGCAATATCCTCACGGCCCACTGGTTGAGAATCACTGCTCTATAATCTCTCTCTCTCTCTGTGTGTCTCTCTCTCTGTCTGTCTCTGTCTGTCTCTCTGTCTCTCTGTCTCTCTGTTTCTCTTAGTCCATGAGCCAGAGCCCCAAAATTGAGCAATTATCATCGAAAGAGTGGGCAAAACCAAACCTATATTAAATTGTTCAGAGGGTCAATACGAGTAAATAAATATATGATAACCTCACCACAGGAGCAGCTTTTTCATAGTTATCACACATTTTGTAATTTTCCCCATACGTACATGACAGGTCAAAAAATTACAAAATGTTAAAAATAGTTATCATAATGAAACTTCCTGAGTTGATTACTTACATGAAGACAATGATTTATCGTATTACAAGTTTTCTGAAATTGTATATTTAAATATGCAAATTAGGCATTTAGTCCATGAGCCAGAGCCCCAAAATTGAGCAGATATTGAATATTCCCTCGTTAAAAACCTTTGAATCCAACATCTTAACAAAATGAAATAAGTATGTTGACTCTGGCTTTGTCCAATGTTGATTCTGGAAAGTTATGCAAATTTGGGCATATTTTCCTATGCCTAATTTGCATATTTAAATATACAATTTCAGAAAACTTGTAATACGATAAATCCTCGTCTTCATGTAAGTAATCAACTCAGGCAGTTTCATTATGATAACTCTTTTTAAAATGTTGTCATTTTTTGACCTGTCATGTACGTATGGGGAAAATTACAAAATGTGTGATAACCATGAAAAAGCTGCTCCTGTGGTGAGGTTATCATACATTTATTTACTCGTATTGACCCTCTGAACAATTTAATATAGGTTTGGTTTTGCCCACTCTTTCGATAATAATTGCTCAATTTTGGGGCTCTGGCTCATGGACTATCTGTCTCTCTCTCTGTCTCTCTGTCTCTCTCTCTCTCTGTCTCTCTCTGTCTCTCTCTCTCTCTCTGTCTCTGTCTTTCTCTCTGTGTGTCTTTCTCTCTCACAGCTCCATGACCCCACGTTCCTTTAGCCTCCAAAATGTTTGATAGGTTATAGAACTGGGAACCGGAAATACTCCTGTTCTGCTAATACTGTATAGCAGATTTAACATTCCACGTCAACCAACCTGCCCCTATCTTCTATTCCAAAGAACCAGACAGATAATACTTTATTAGAATTAGCACTATTCAACATTAGGTCATTGAAAGGAAAATCAGGTTTGATTAATTATTTTATTATTGAAATGATCACAATGTTGATTTTATGTTTTTAACTGAAACGTGGTTAGATCAAGATAACGATGCAGCTGTTTGGTTTGAGGTTTGAACACAGAGTCGCCACAACGGGATCAGTGAATACTTAGCAACTGCAGTGTAGCAAAGTGCAAAAGCACAGTCATCTTTTTCAGTAAAACACTTGTGCCCTACCAACTGAAAAACATAAAAGATAAACTGATCTCAAAATATTTAACCCATTATGACCTGTAACGCATCTGTGTCATTTTTAGATTTGAGCTAAAAAGCATTATTTTACACTTTGGCTATTAAAAAATAGCAGATATACAAGTTGTAGATCTGCTATTTTTGAAAAATCGTGAAAATGTGTGCGAACCTTTGAATTTTTATTCTTTTAAAGCAAACATTTTTAATCTCAAATCTTTGCTTCTGGGGGATCCCTGGAACAAAATATTGTTGTCCATGCATCTTCAGTAGCCTAGACTACTGTGATGGTGTCTTTACAGGTCACACATCAATCAGATGACTGCAGTTGATTCAGAACTCTGCTGCTAGAGCCCTTACTAATACCAAGAAAGTGGATTATATCATTCCAGTTCTTATATCCTTTACACTGGCCAGTGGCCACTGTGTGTCAAATAATTGATTTCAACATTCTACTGTTGATCTATAAAGCTTTGAATGGTTTAGGGCCAAAATACATTTCTGTTCTTGTGCAATATCATCTGTGAACCGTCCAGATCTCTCAGGTCCTCTGGGAAAGGTCTGCTTTATGTCCCTGCAAGGCTGCAACCAAACATAAACATGGGGGAGCAGCATTTAGTTTTTATGCACCACATACAGTATCTGGAACAAATAACGCAGATCTGCCATTAACTGTAGATCTGCTGCCACTCTTATTTCTCTTAAACTAAAGACCTTAATGTTTTGCCGCTGCCTTTGATTGAGTTACTTTTCTTTTTTTCTTGTTCTTTCTCTTTTGCGCTGTAAAACTGTATCTGTTATTTATTACTTTATTTTATGCATCTCAACCCATTAATATTTGAGCTAAAAAGCATTATTTTACACTTTGGCTATTCAAAAATAACAGATATACGAGCTTGTAGATCTGCTATTTTTGAAAAATCGTGAAAATGTGTGCAAATCTATATATATTTATAAAAATATATAAAAATATATATATTTTTAAAGCGAACATTTTTAACTCAAATCTTTGCTTCTGGGAGTCCCTGGAACAAAATATTTTCACATGGGGGTCGGCGGCCAAATGCATATAATTTTGGGGGTCCTCGACATGAAAAGGTTTGAAAACCACTGATATAGAAACATAGGTTTTTCAGAAATCTGTTGGGATTTAGAAGACATTTGTAGAATCGGCTTCAGGTCTTAATGGGTTAATGTCGTTGTATAATTGTGTTCCCTTTGCTTGATGTTCTGCATAAAGCACATTGAATCGCCTTCATTGTTGAAATGTGCTATACAAATAAAACTGCATTGCATTGCCTTGCATTGCCTTGCTTGGCTTGCTTTGCCTTAACTTACCTCTCTCTCCCTCTCTCTCCCTCTGTCTCTGTCTGTCTGTCTGTCTGTCTGTCTGTCTGTCTGTCTGTCTGCCTGCCTGTCTGTCTGTCTGTCTGTCTGTCTGTCTGTCTGTCTGCCTGCCTGTCTGTCTGTCTGTCTGTCTGTCTGTCTCTCTCTCTAGTTGACGGTGCGAGTGCAGAATGTTCCGGCGCTGTCAGGGGGCGTGTCCTGTGTGTTTGAGGACCTGAGTGAGACCCCCGGTGAAGTGGTTGCTAAGGGACAGGTGCTGTGTATGTCGCCGTCCCTGCGAGAGCTGCCCACCGACACACAGGCCTACGGTAAACACACACACACACACACACACACACACACACACACACACACACACACACACACACACACACACACACACACACACACACACACACACACACAAATGCATTAGTGCAACAGTGGGGGTTCGGGACCCCTAGGGGGGTCCTCAGAGTTACTACAGGGGGGCCGTATGGAATCGGATCACTGCCAATACTCCTAACTTCAAATAAAGGTTTCAGAACCTTGAAAACCTTTTTTGCAAGACTGAAAACTCGTTTCGAATCTCTGAAAAAAAGTGTTGAATCTCTGAAAAAAGTGTTGAATCTCTGAAAAAAGTGTTGATAGGCCGAAAAAAAATTTCAAAACTCTGAACAAATATTTTACAGTGTTTCGCCAACACATTTTCAGAGTTTCAAATTTGTCACAAACACACTTTCAGAATATGCATTTTGGCACTGTTCTCCCTGGGTATTATTTTGTTTTACATGTGTGAAACCTTGTAAACTCCTGACTTAAAATAAAGGGTTCAAAAGGCTTGAAAATAATTTCAAGACTGAGAACTGGTTTTGAATCTTTGAAAAAAGTGTTGATAGGCTGAAAGTGTTTCTCAAATCCTTGCAAACACATTTTACAGTGTTTCGTCAACACCTTTTCAGAGTTTCAAATTGGTCACAAACACACTTTCAGAATATGCATTTTGGCACTGTTCTCCTTGGGTATTATTTTGTTTTCCATGTTAGAAACCTTTTAAATGGGAATCGTTTTTGAAACTAGCAACTTTATTGTTGAAAGACTGAAAAAAAAATCAATGGTTAAACTTTATTTTGAAACTGTGATTTAGCGTCACACACACAGCAGCACATTCTCCTCAAATCTCTGAACACACACACACACACGCGCGCGCGCACGCACACACACAGCAGCAGCGGCGGCAGAGGCATGCCATAAGTGTTGAAACTCTGAAACTGCTACTCGAAACCTCGCAGGGAGGCGGGGGGGAGCGGAGGCGGGACCAGAGGCGGGGCCGTTTGAAGTCCATTCCATTCGCTCCAAATGACACACTCGCTCCAAATGACACAGTTTTATTCATGGTTTACACAGGAAATAATGAACTGATTACAATAATGTAAATTCTCTCAAATCAGTAACAGGTAGGTGATACATATGCCCATCAAATATGGTTTTATTGAAAGGCAATCCAGGTACCAACATTCGGGGAATATCTGACGGCTTGGAGCGCCTCAGTGCGGCTGCAGAGTTCATCTTGGAATTTGTCATTACAATTTTACTGTAATCCACATTCCTAAACCCCCCCACTCCTACAACACCCCCCCCCCCCAAAGGGACCCCCCCCCCCCCCCCTGGCCCAAGGGGTCACTCATAATAATTCTATATCAGCATATTTTGTGCATTCAAACAGAACAGTTGAGATTTCATTTGGCCAGATCTCTGGCAATTGTACTTGAATTCTTATAATTTTAATGTTTATATGGTCTTTCAAGTTTATATTTTCATTTGGTATCAGTCATGAATTTATTAGAATGTATTAGAATTCATTTTCTCTATTGATATCAAGCCGGATTCTTCCACGTGCGCAAGTGCATGCTGTAACATAATAATACACAACGTGTACTGTACATATATATATAGCCCACTAGGCTAACATTTTTGGGGGTTTTAGCTATGGACCCCCAAGCTCTAAGCTCCACCTTGGTGCCGCTAATGGAGCGGTTTCAGAAAAGAAAAATGAAAAAAATTAAACCGAAAAAAAGGCCTGTCTGTCTGTCTGTCTGTCTGTCTATAAATCTATTTAAATATCTATCTATCTATCTATCTATCTATCAAACTATCTATCTCCAGCATGTTGTTCAACAAATAGCAGATCTACAAGCTCACAACAACTGTTATTGTGAGCTTATCTGCTATTTTCAAATAGCGTATGTATAAAATATGTCTGAATTGGTTAGTGATTCATAATATAATCATTTATATCTGCGAAGTGTAGGATTATTATAATTATTATTATTATATTACAATTAAAGTAAGCGCATCGGTTAGTGTGATTGGGTCTGGGTCTGTCTGTCTGTCTGTCTGTCTGTCTGATGCGTATACTATTCATGTGAGATGTGACAAGTGGGTTAATTAACGAGAAAACATCTGAGAAACCTGCAGCATGTGAGCGTCTCTGAGTAGGCCTATACGTGATGATTACTGACCCTGACCCGTCAATCAACGTGCGCGCAACAGTGAGCTGTGACAGAACATCAACATTAATGTAATAATAATAATAATAATAATAGTAATAATAATAATAATAATAATAATAATAATAATAATAATAATAATAACAATAGCGTAATAGTAGTTGTGTGGGAGGATGGAGATGACTTTCTCACCGCCTCCCGCTTTCTTATCGTTCCCGGGCGAGCCTCCTGTACCATGGACTCGCCGGCTGGGGTCGTTCGAGACCTACATCACGGCTCTGGGACTCACGGACGTAAGCGATGCACGGAAAAGGGCCATCTTAATCCACTGCCTGGGCACAGAAGGACAGCGGATATTCACCACTCTTGGGACCGCCGAAAAATATGCAGACTGTGTCACATTACTGTCTGGACATTTTGCAGCCCCACAAAGCGTTATCCTCCGTAGGATTTTGTTTCGCCAGCGCCGACAACGTGCGGGTGAGTCAGTTCACCAATATGTGGCCGATCTGAGGGGTTTGGCCAGCCTGTGCAAGTTTGAAGCATTACAGGACGAAATGATTAGAGACCAGCTAGCCGAGCACACAAACAACCCAAAGGTTCGTGAGAAATTGATAATGTCCCCAGATGATCTGACTCTCCATAAGGCTGTGGAAATAGCTTTTCAACTTGAGACAGCAGAGGGGTTTGCCAGGCAATTGGCTTGCGCCTCATCTCCACTGCCTGCACTCACAGCACAGCAGGTCGAGTCCCCATCGCGTTCAGCTAGCCCTGATCCTCTCCAGGACGCTTCCCACATAAACTATGCTGGACGACAGCGCCCCCCAGGTCAGCGCTGCAGTAACTGCGGCTCATCATCACATGCTTCCAGAGCCCAAAACTGTCCCGCCAGGGGCCAGCGTTGCCAACGTTGTGGTAAACAAAACCATTTTTCCAAGGTTTGCCGTTCTGCCCCGGCCACCACCCCACGGCAGCCTTTCTCAGCTACTGACCCTGCACCCACGACTACTATACACTCTGTGAGTGCTGCTCGCCGGCCGTTCAAGGTGTGTACTGTGGAGCTTGATGGCGTGTGCCTGCCGTTACTGCTCGACACTGGGGCTAACGCGTCCCTCTTGAATGCGGCTACAGTCACACAATTTTTCCCACACCACACGCTTGCTGCGCCGTCCAAAGTGCCCCTCAAGGGTTATGGTAATTCCAAAATTAACATTGTGGGCACCTTCAGCTCCGCGGTGCGCTATGGCACTAAGACTGTTTCCTCTTTCACATTCCAAGTGGCAAGCCACGGTGCTAACCTCATGGGCCTGGACTTGTTCACTGACCTAGGTTTTGTGCTCATGGATTACAGTGGGCTCACTATCCACCATGTTGATTCACTGTGGCCCCAACAATGGCCTGGACTGTTCGCTGGGCTGGGTTGCCTCACTGCCTTTAACCACCAGCCCCTCCTCAACCCTGATGTACACCCTGTCATCCAGCCCCTGCGACGCGTTCCTCTTGCCCTGCGCGACGAGGTGGCTGGAGAGCTCAACAACCTCTTGGAGGCAGGCATAATTGAGCCAGTCAACGCGGCACCATGGATCTCGAATCTGGTGGCTGTGCGGAAGAAGACAGGGAAGCTGCGCCTGTGCATTGATCTCAAGGCAGTTAACAAGGCAGTCATCCCCGACAAGTACCCGTTGCCTACAGCGGAGGAACTGACCACACAGTTCCATGGTTCTACCATATTCACAAAGCTGGATCTTCGGCAGGGCTATCTGCAGGTTCCTCTACACCCTGACAGCCGGAGTCTCACCGCCTTTGTCACACACATGGGGGTGTTTTGATACACGAGGATGCCTTTCGGACCCAGCTCGGCCCCCAGCTGTTTCCAGAAAATCATGGCCACCATACTAGCAGGCATCCCTGGGGTAGCGATCTATTTGATTGACATTGTGGTTCATGGCTCAACGCCTGCTCCCCACGACGAGCGCCTTCGCCGAGTCCTCCATGTCCTTGCCAGCCAGCACCTCACTCTGAACGGGGACAAATGTGTCTTCGCCGTGCCTGAGATAGAGTTTGTGGGGTTCCGCCTGAATGCCAAGGGGCTCCGTCCACTCCAGTCTAATGTGGAGGCTGTGCTACGCCTCCCTGAGCCTGCCTGTCCAGCCCAAGTGGCCTCGTTCCTCGGAATGACAGCCTACTACTACGTTTTCTCCCTCAGTATTCGGCCACCACAGCCCCGCTGCGCGAGCTGTTGAAGAAGGACGCACCATGGGTTTGGACCCCCGCCTGTTCAGACGCCGTCCAGCAGCTCAAAGTCCAGCTCACCTCGCCACCCGTGCTCGCACACTTCGACCTCGCAAGCCCCACACTCCTCACCTGTGACGCCTCCAGCGCTGGGGGCTGTGCTGTCCCAGATCCATGCTGGCGTTGAGCGGCCCATCGCTTTTGCCTCTCGGGCTCTAACTCAGCAGAACAAAAGTACTCAGTGGGGGAACGGGAGGCCTTGGCTTGCATCTGAGCGAGCGAGCGTTGGCATATGTACTTGTATGGCCGTTCCTTCACACTGCGGACGGATCACCAGGCCCTCACGGCTCTGCTCGCAACGTCTGGCACAGGGCATAGGCCACTCAGGATCCATCGCTGGTCGGAGCGGCTCCAGCAGTATAACTTCAGCCTGCAATTCACTCCAGGTCGTGACAACGTAGTAGCAGACCTACTGTCACGGGCAACCCCCGGCCCTTCTCCAGATCCTGGTCCTGACTCCGCTGAGCAGGGCCTCATCCAGATGCTCCACTCTCCACTCCAGCCTACAGTCTCACTCCAAGAGCTCCAGACAGCCTCGGAACAGGACCCGGTGCTCTCCCAGCTCCGCACTTTTATCCGCTCGGGGTGGCCCGCTAAGGTCCCAGACCAGCTGGTTCCCTTTCACCGGGTCAAGGACGAGCTGTCCTGCTGGAATGACGTCTGCATAGCCCGCGGCCTCTGCACCATGGTGCCTGACTGCCTAAGACCATGTATCTTGACCATGGCCCACGAGGGTCATCTGGGCATTGTGAGGGTGAAGCAGCGCTGTCGTGACCTGGTGTGGTGGCCTGGCATTGACAGAGACATCAAGGCCTTAGTGAGGGACTGTACAGCTTGCCTTCTCAGTGGAAAAACCGGCCCACCCGCCCCGCCGCCGCTGCAACCGCTGCATTGGCCTGACAAGCCCTGGGAGCACCTCCAGCTCTACATCTGCGGGGAGCTTCATGCAGTCCCACACCACCAGCGTTTCATGGTGGTGGTGTACGACCTTCATTCCAAGTGGCCTGAGGTGCTCTCCACGGGGACTGTTACCACCCGCGTGGTGACTGAGTTCCTGGACTTGCTCTTCTCCCGCTGGGGGCACCCTACGGCCATCACGACGGATAATGGCCCCCAGTTTATCTCTGCGGAGTTTGCTGCCTTCCTGGAGGACAAGGGCATAAAGCACGTCCGTACATCATTCTACCACCCTGAGGCCAACGGGGGGGTGGAAAGATTTAACCAGACACTGAAGAATGGCATCAGAGCTCACCTGGCAGATGGCTTCTCCTTCTCTACAGCTCTTCGCCGCACACTTCTGCACTACAGAGCCTCACAGCATTCCACTACCGGTTGCTCCCCAGCATTCCTCATGTTGGGACGGGAGCTGCAGCTGCCTTTGGATCGACTGAGGGCTTCCGTGATGGTGCCACCTTCAGCTCGAGGGCGCAACAGAGTCCGCCACCGGCAGCGTCAGATGAAGCAGCGTTTCGACAGGACACGGAGGGTGAAGACTCCATCGTTCGCGGCCCTGGACTGGGTCCGCGTCCGCCGCCCTCACAGGGGCCACAAGCTGCAGTCTTTCTGGTCCACGCCTATGCAGATAACCGACCAGCTGGGGCCTGCCACTTTCCGCCTGTCCGATGGGTCACGCTGGCATGCCAGGCGCATTCGGCGAGTGCCACCACCTGCTGTCGTGGGGCCGGAGGCTGCCATGCCTGTTACACCGCCTGCTGCCGCAGGTATGTGGGCTAATACTGACTTTGAGTTTACAGCAGGTGATATGGACTTGCCCCCGGTGCGCCCTGTGGCACCTGATGACCACCCGGTGGTGGTGCGCCCTCCGGCACCTAATGACCACCCGGTGGTGCCCGTGGCACGGCCAGTTCGAGACCGGGCTCGACCAGATTACCTCAAGGACTATGTTACCAATTTCTGAATGCATAAGACATTGGGGGGGTGGGGTTGTGTTTCATGGTTTTCTATGGGGGGGGGGAATGTTGTGTATGAGTGTACCGTTGTGTTTACGACACTAGACCGTAAAGTGTGACTGCTCTGTTGTTGTACCGGCTTGTAACGTGCGTTGCCAGCGTACATGTTTGTTACCCAGTAAAGATGGACCTATAAAGCTCACCCTTCTAGTAGCGTGCCTTATTATGTGGATATAACAAGTTGTAGTAATAATAATAATATGGGTAATAATAATAATAATAATAAGGGTAATAATAATAAGGGTAATAATAATGATGATAATAATAATAATAATAATAATATATATATTTTTTTTTATTATTCTGAATACAACATTAATGGACTGAACCAGTCTGTCTGTCTGTCTGTCTGTCTGTCTGATATAAATTATTATATTATGAACCATACACTAACCACTTCAGACCTATTTTATACATACGCTATTTGAAAATAGCAGATCTACAAGCTCACAGTAACCGAGCTTGTAGATCTGCTATTTGTTGCTAATCACCGCGTTGGGAGCTTACATCTGGGGCTGTCATTACTGGACTGATATTATTTATTGGGGGGGGGGGGGGGGGGCAGCTGTAGGCAAGTGGTACATATTGCTGGAGATAGATAGTTAGATAGACAGACAGACAGACAGACAGACAGACAGACAGACAGACAGATCGATCGATCTACAAGATACATAGATAGATAGATACATATACACAGACAGACAGACAGACAGACAGACAGACAGACAGACAGACAGACAGACAGACAGACAGACCGAATCACACTAACCGATGCGCTTACTTTAATTGTGATATAATAATAATAATTATAATAATCCTACACTTCGCAGATATAAATGATTATATTATGAATCACTAACCAATTCAGACGTATTTTATACATACGCTATTTGAAAATAGCAGATAAGCTCACAATAACAGTTGTTGTGAGCTTGTAGATCTGCTATTTGTTGAACAACATGCTGGAGATAGATAGTTTGATAGATAGATAGATAGATATTTAGATAGATTTATAGATAGACAGACAGACAGACACACCTTTTTTTCGGTTTAATTTTTTTCATTTTTCTTTTCTGAAACCGCTCCATTAGCGGCGCTAAGGTGGAGCTTGGAGCTTGAGGGTCCATAGCTAAAACCCCCAAAAATGTTAGCCTACAGTGGGCTATATATATGTACAGTACACGTTGTGTATTATTATGTTACAGCATGCACTTGCGCACGTGGGAAAATCCGGCTTGATATCAATAGAGAAAATGAATTCTAATACATTCTAATAAATTCATGACTGATACCAAATGAAAATATAAACTTGAAAGACCATATAAACATTACAATTATAAGAATTCAAGTACAATTGCCAGAGATCTGGCCAAATGAAATCTCAACTGTTCTGTTTGAATGCACAAAATATGCTGATATAGAATTATTATGAGTGACCCCTTGGGCCAGGGGGGGGGGGGGGGGGTTCGGGGGGGGTCCCTTTGGGGGGGGGGGTGTAGGAGTGGGGGGGTTTAGGAATGTGGATTACAGTAAAATTGTAATGACAAATTCCAAGATGAACTCTGCAGCCGCACTGAGGCGCTCCAAGCCGTCAGATATTCCCCGAATGTTGGTACCTGGATTGCCTTTCAATAAAACCATATTTGATGGGCATATGTATCACCTACCTGTTACTGATTTGAGAGAATTTACATTATTGTAATCAGTTCATTATTTCCTGTGTAAACCATGAATAAAACTGAAGTGTGTCATTTGGAGCGAATGGAATGGACTTCAAACGGCCCCGCCTCTGGTCCCGCCTCCGCTCCCCCCCGCCTCCCTGCGAGGTTTCGAGTAGCAGTTTCAGAGTTTCAACACTTATGGCATGCCTCTGCCGCCGCTGCTGCTGTGTGTGTGCGTGCGCGCGCGCGTGTGTGTGTGTGTGTTCAGAGATTTGAGGAGAATGTGCTGCTGTGTGTGTGACGCTAAATCACAGTTTCAAAATAAAGTTTAACCATTGATTTTTTTTTCAGTCTTTCAACAATAAAGTTGCTAGTTTCAAAAACGATTCCCATTTAAAAGGTTTCTAACATGGAAAACAAAATAATACCCAAGGAGAACAGTGCCAAAATGCATATTCTGAAAGTGTGTTTGTGACCAATTTGAAACTCTGAAAAGGTGTTGACGAAACACTGTAAAATGTGTTTGCAAGGATTTGAGAAACACTTTCAGCCTATCAACACTTTTTTCAAAGATTCAAAACCAGTTCTCAGTCTTGAAATTATTTTCAAGCCTTTTGAACCCTTTATTTTAAGTCAGGAGTTTACAAGGTTTCACACATGTAAAACAAAATAATACCCAGGGAGAACAGTGCCAAAATGCATATTCTGAAAGTGTGTTTGTGACAAATTTGAAACTCTGAAAATGTGTTGGCGAAACACTGTAAAATATTTGTTCAGAGTTTTGAAATTTTTTTTCGGCCTATCAACACTTTTTTCAGAGATTCAACACTTTTTTCAGAGATTCAACACTTTTTTCAGAGATTCAACACTTTTTTCAGAGATTCAACACTTTTTTCAGAGGTTCGAAACGAGTTTTCAGTCTTGCAAAAAAGGTTTTCAAGGTTCTGAAACCTTTATTTGAAGTTAGGAGTATTGGCAGTGATCCGATTCCATAGGGCCGCCCAATTCTTTGTGTGATAGGATGTTTTTTATTATACATTAACTCATTCAGTGCCATTGACGTCGCCGACGTCACGTTTTTATAAGCCCAGGGTGCCAATGACGTTTTTTTTTATTTTTTATTTTTTTTCAGAACCCAAGATATCATGATTTGAAGATTTGCTGCTCCATTCACTTCTTGTTTAACATCTTACTGAAAAAGGCTGTATCTCGCTTCCTAAGCACTTTTTTTTTACAATGTATTTTTGGCTCTGGCACTCAGAGCCAAACTGCCAGAAATAAGTCAGGCACTGAATGAGTGAACCATATAGTTTACAGTAGCTTTCTTCCCAACGCCATCAAGTTAAAAATGAAACTGGACTTCCAGTGGGTAGACTTCATACTGTATTACACCTTTCAAAACTAAATAGCTCTTATCTTGAAATTTGAGTATCTGGAGGAAATATGATTTCTATTGAAGCTTTCTTGACGCTGGTGGGAAATAAAACATGAACAGCTGTATTAAAACAACGTTTTAATCACTTAAACCCGATATGGTTAAAGGAGAATTCCGGACATTTTAAGTGTTATCTTTGATGTGTCGTTACTCACCTACCGACGTAAACAGTGGCATTGTTTATTTCCAGATATTCCCCTGTCGTCATATTTTCAACCTCCTCCGTTGTCATAATGGGAGCGCGTGTCATAGGGAAATTCGTCTATTATAACCGATGCAAAGTTATTTTTTTCTCTACTACTACTCATTGTGGAGTCTGATGATAGTCAAACATGCAGTGAAAGTTCCTGAGAGGCTACCGCTAATGACGAACGAGCTAACGCTAGTTGCTTGTTTCTCAACATGGCAACACCAAGTTGCCAGGTTCTGGGAGAGAAACAAGCAACTAGCGTTAGCTCGTTCGTCATTAGCGGTAGCCTCTCAGGAACTTTCACTGCATGTTTGACTATCATCAGACTCCACAATGAGTAGTAGTAGAGAAAAAAATAACTTTGCATCGGTTATAATAGACGAATTTCCCTATGACACGCGCTCCCATTATGACAACGGAGGAGGTTGAAAATATGACGACAGGGGAATATCTGGAAATAAACAATGCCACTGTTTACGTCGGTAGGTGAGTAACGACACATCAAAGATAACACTTAAAATGTCCGGAATTCTCCTTTAAGCAGAGTTTCTCAGGGCTCTATACCAGTGTTTATCAACCCTGGCAAACGTCCCAATTTTGGGCCGGGGCTACTGCTGAGGTGTGCCGCGCCGTTTGAAGAAGGTTTGAAAAAATATCATTTTGGGATTTTTTTTTTTTACAATAATAATAATCAGGCATGCAAACAGCCCCGAGGTGAAAAGGGTGAAAACATGCTGTTTTTTTTCGGGTCAGGTGTCACACTATTGCCCTATTTGGATTCAAAACGGCTAGTGGAAGCTGAAAAGCTACAAGTTTGCATGTCTGAATAATGCAAAAACAGAAATATTTGTTTGAAATTAGTGTATCGGCACACCCCTAGTGTGTGTGTATATATATATATACCGTATATATATATATATAATTATATATATATATATACACCGTATATCTAGGTGTGCCCTGGGATCTTTTGGCTATGCCAGGTGTGCCTTGGCACAAAAAAGGTTGATAAACACTGCTCTATACAATACTAGAGGCTTCTCTGTTTTCTGTTGTTGTGGGGAAAGCGCAGGAAAGCTTTTGCTGAAAATAGCTCGTTGTGAGCTTGTCGATTTTTTGAAGAATGCTGGGGTTGAAGTGGTTAAAAAACAGCTCGTTGAGTACAGCCCCCCTACGTGTGATATGGTCAGTGCAGGATTAACAGAAGGGCTTTAAGTGCTGAAGCACAGGGCACCAACCTTTGTGGGGCACCAAACGGCGGGGAGAAAGTGAAAGAAGACCGAAATATCGCCGAAAAGCGCCGAAATTTAGAAGCAGCGGCTGCTGAAGGAGCACTAGAATGGTGATTTTTCGCGCCGCACCGTGGGGTCCCCACAGTATGTTGTTAGCTGTTGGTGCTAAGCGTTAGCCTATTGTTTACTCACTGTCTGATACGTGTATGCGCGGCCACGTGGCATGCACGGCGGGTCTGCGGACCCCCAAGTGGTCCACCGAAGCATTCGCTGGACTCCGGGTCCACGGACCCCCTTGGTGTGTGTGTGTGGGGGGGGTTCTGTGGTCGCTGGCTCCCGTGTTGCCAAATCATGTGCGTGAAACAAGCGCCGGTGTTGCCACATCCGTGAAACAAGCGGACCATGACACGTGTGTGTGTGTGTGTGTGTGTGTGTGTGTGTGTGTGTGTGTGTGTGTGTGTGTGTGTGTGTGTGTGTGTGTGTGTGTGTGTGTGTGTGTGTGTGTGTGTGTGTGTGTGTGTGTGTGTGTGTGTGTGTGTGTGTGTGTGTGTGTGTGTGTGTGTGTGTGTGTGTGTGTGTGTGTGTGTGTGTGTGTGTTGGAACTGTGCAGGTACCAAGTACAAAGTCACTTTCCTTCCTTGATATACTGTCTGCTCACAGCGCATAACCCACACTGCACATACTCTGGGTGCTCATATCCCCGGACGGACATGGTCTAGTGGCGTCTAATTTGTATAAATTACAGTTTGTACAAAATGATGAGTTTCCAGCACAGCCAGTTCTGCTTTAGATCTTAAAGCCTTTGGCCCAAACAGATGCGCTTTCTGCTTTAACAAGACGTTCAGGACATAAAGTGTTGCTTCGTCTGGGGCTTCCGTCTGCATGCGGCAGTGGCTCAGGGGTAGAGTGGCCGGTAGAGCGGCAGGATTTGAAGCCGTGAGGTTTCCAGTTAGATCCCGGGCTCCCCCAGAAGAGTTAGTGTCGAAGTGTCCTTGAGCAAGACGCTGAACCCCTAATTGCTCCCGATGAGCAGGTTGGTGCCTTGCATGGTTTCCTCCGCCATCGGTGTGTGAATGTGTGTGTGAATGGGTGAATGTAATGCACGATCTATGTAAAGCGCTTTGGATAAAAAGCACTATGAGTGGTGGAAAGTAACTAAGTGCATTTACTTAAGTACTGTACTTAAGTACAATTTTGAGGTATTTGTACTTTACTTGAGTATTTCCAATTTCCAATACTTTTACTTCTACTCCACTACATCTCAGAGGCAAATATTGTACTTTTACTCCACTACAATTACTTGAAAACTTTAGTTACTAGTTACTTTTCAGATATAAATTATGATATTACGAAACATACATTAACCACTTTAGCCCTATTTTATACATAGGCTATTTGAAAATAGCCGATCTACAAGCTCATTGCGACGCGTTGTGAGCTTGTAGATCTGCTATTTTCAAACATTTTTGTACTTTTACTTTTGGTACTTTAAGTATATTTTGATGCCAATACTTCTGTACTTTTACTCAAGTAAATTTAGAATTCCGGACTTTTACTTGTAACAGAGTACTTCTACAGTAAAGTATTGATACTTTTACTTAAGTAAAACATTTGAGTACTTTTTCCACCACTGCTATATACTGTAAATGCACCATTTACCATTTACCATGCCAGTGTTCTCCTTCAGTTTTACCAGGATGTTTCTCCCTGCAGTCTGAGCAACTTTCCTCTACAGAGACGGCAGGCAATGGAGTGTTTTTTTTTTTTTACTTGAAGCTTCCAACGCCATGAGAAATAGTTGATCAGTAGAATCTCGTGGGGGGTTTTATTCATGTATGTCTTGTTTGACTCCTGGATGGTTGACAGGGATTGCAGATTCCAGTTGAGTTTTTTTTTGTGGGGGGGGGGGGGGGGGGGGCTTTCTTTGGTCTGGACTTGGAACCAAACTGTGCTCCCTTGAGTCTTGATCCATCCTCTTCCTCTCTGCTGTTAACCCTTCAGGAGGTTACAGCTGCATGACGGCCCAACGCGAGGACGTAATTATGTCCGTTGCGGTGCACCGTGCTGGTGTTCAGTGGTGGAAGAAGTACTCGGATATTTTTACTTAAGTAAAAGTAGCGATACCATGATAAAAAAAATACCCTGTTACGAGTAAAAGGCCTGTGTTTCAAAATGTTACTTGGGTAAAAGTACAAAAGTATTGGCATCAACATAATACTTAAAGTACCAAAAGTAAAAGTAAGTAAGATGTTTGAAAATGGCCTACTGTATGTATGAAATAGGGCTAAAGTGGTTATTGTATGTTTTATAATATAATCATTTATATCTGCAAAGTAACTAGTAACTAAAGTTTTCAAATAATTGTAGTGGAGTAAAAGTACAATATTTGCCTCTGAGGTGTAGTGGAGTAGAAGTAAAAGTATTGAAAATTGGAAATACTCCAGTAAAGTAAAAAATACCTCAACGTTGTACTTAAGTACAGTACTTGAGTACATGTACTTAGTTACTTTACACCACTGCTGGTATCTCTTATAAAGGACGTTCTTTATGCTACAGATGTTTGGAAGTATGTCATGGCCGCCGGGTGTAGACCTTGTATGTTACTTTTACAGGAAACGGACAAAGGAACCTGTGTTTCAGTGGAACCAACGTAGTTATTACTTAATCACAAGCTCTTAATACTTTTTATTGGCTCAATATTTATAAAACCCGCAGACACACTTATCCACTTTATTAATGTTCATAAAAAGCTAGCTTAACGCATAGCGTCCATAGATACAACCAGAGGTGGAAAGTAACTATGTACATTTACTCAAGTACTGTACTTACAATTTTGAGGTATTTACTGTAGTATTTCCAATTTTCAATACTTTTACTTCTACTCCACTACATCTCAGAGACAAATATTGTACTTGTACTTTTACTCCACTACACTTATTTGAAAACTTTAGTTACTTTGCAGATATAAATTATTATATTATAAAACATACATGAACCACTTTAGCCCTATTTTTTTACCTACTGTAGGCCATTTGAAAATAGCCGATCTACAAGCTCACAACGCGTCGCATCGCGACACATTGTGAGCTTGTAAAACTGCTATTTTCAAACATTTTAGTGCTTTTACTTTTGGTACTTTAAGTACATTTTGAAACCAATACTTTTGTACTTTTACTCAAGTCAATTTTGAATTCCGGACTTTTACTTGTAACAGAGTACTTCTACGTTGCAGTATTGATACTTTTACTTAAGTAAAACATTTGAGTACTTTTTCCACCACTGCATAGATACAACCCGTTTTTACCAGCTTGTACATCGGCTATTTTCGCTACTTTTGTACAACACACTCTCGTCTTGCGAAGTAGGTCGTTCATTTACGAAGAAAAAACATACAAAGTTGAAATAAGGAGATAAAAGGTTTCTGTCTGACAGAAATGATTGTAAATTCTTTTTGGCTGCATTGTGTCAACTAACTGTGACAGCTGCTGTCAGACTGCAGCTGTGAGCTCTGCTCTGGGAGAGGTGTTTGTGCCACTGCTGCCACTCTAGAGTTTCCATTCATAAATGCAAAATGCTGACCCATGCAATAAATAAACCATAGAGGAAGGACAAACAACACTGTCTGTCGTCAGACGGACACGCTCCTTCATAAATAAACTCACCTGCTGGAAGGACATGGAACAACACACCTGACATGATGAGAAGTTAATTAAATACAAGACGCACTATGTACAAGCTGTCTGTCTGTCTGTCTGTCTGTCTGTCTGTCTGTCTGTCTGTCTGTCTGTCTGTCTGTCTGTCTGTCTGTCTCTCTCTCTCTCTCTTGCTCCATTGGGGGATTTGAGCCGCCGCCCATGTATATTCTGCAGTCTTTTCTGGCAATAACTGACGTGTGTGTGTGTTTTTTTTAGTTTTCTTGTTCGGGTCAGGCTCGGGCTTCTTACTCACTTGGGTCGGTTCAGGTCCAGTTATAATTTTCAGGCCTGTTGAGAACTTTAGTCTGAATTTACTGACCAGAGGCCATTCCAAGATGACACCCCAGTGAATTGCCTTATCTTATTGTTATGTGTTGTTATCGTTCGTTGTTACTGCCAGTACTACGTGTCCAATAATAGTATTGCAAAATCTATTTAAACAGAATAATCTCTAGTGCCACAAACAGACTAATAGTAATTCAGTCATTTTACTTGTAACAGTGTTTCGATATTGCAGTATTGAAAACATTTTGAGCACTTTTTCCACCACTGCCCTGCTGTAGGTGATCTGATGTGTGTGGGTGTGTGTGTGTGTGTGTGTGTGTGTGTGTGTGTTGTCTCCAGGTGACCAGCGCGTCGTCAAGCTGAGTCTGATGTCCAAAGAAACGGGACACATGTTCATCAGCACAGAGTTCATCTACTACAACTGTACCGTCCTCCAGTCGTAAGTATCACCTCCTCCTGTTCCACTGACTTCATCTGATAACTGTCCTTTCCTCTGTCCTTACCTCTGTCCTTTCCTCTGGGCCAGTGGTTCTCAACCTTTCTCATGCCAAGGACCCTTAAATTGATATACATTTGGCCGCGGACCCCCATCTGAAAACATCTTGTGCCATGTAGTGACTCCCAGAAGCAAAGATTTGAGTTAAAAATGTTCGCTTTAAAATGTATGTATATTCAAAGATTTGCACATTTTCAAGATAAAAAAAAATAGCAGATCTACAAGCCAAAGCTAAGTGGTTAAAATGATTGCGACGCTATGTTAACTAATTTCGCTTGGGACCCCCTGGAACCCCCCCCCCCCCCCCCCCAAGGACCACTGGTTGAGAACCACTGCCTCGAGGCCATGGGTCATCAACGATTTTCAGACGAAGCAAGGTTCCCCACTACATGTTGTGTTTTTTTACAGAGCCATCCGTGCAGCTTGATAACATGGAACTGATTCATATTCTTATGAAAGACATTTTAAAGGTCCATTCCACTGGCAAATGTTGTGAGTTTTAAAATGTTGTCAGAAATTACAGTTCACCCTCTTAAACCAGCTCAGTGGGCCTTGGGGTTCGAATTTCAAAGACTATAAAAATGGGACCCAATGCCTCCCTGCTTGGAACTCAGCGTCAAGGGTTGGATTTGTGGTAAGTCTGTCTTCAATGAACTGTCCTCGTACCTCCACCAGCACAACCTCCACTCAGCCCTCCTGGCAGTGACGGAGTCGCTCCATGCCGCTATAGAGAGAACTCTCTCTCCTCCGTCCTGATACTCCTGGACCTGTCCGCAGCGTTCGACACAGTGAACCATCACATCCTCCTCTCTGGGTGTCTCAGGCTCTGCACTCTCCTTGTTGTGCATCCTACCTGACGGGTCGCTCCTACCAGGTGATGCTGAGAGGGTCTGTGTCAGAACCACACAGGCTCACTACTGGGGTTCTGCAAGGCTCGCTTCTGGATCCTCTTCTTTTCTCTCTCTACACTACATCTCTTGGTGCTGTCGTCCACTCCCATGACTTTTCCTACCACTGCTATGCCGATGACACCCAGCTGATCCTGTCATTCCCCCCCCTCTGACACACATTGCTGCACTTAACCCATTAATACCTGGGACGCATCTGTGTCACTTTTAGATTTCTTTAGGCTATTCAAAAATAGCAGATATACAAGCTCATAGCGCGGCACCGAGTGCCGCGCTATGAGCTTGTAGATCTGCTATTTTTGAAAAATCGTGATTTTTTTTTTTGTGATTTTTTTTCCCCCAAAAACTGTTAGGATATAGATTTTTTTTAAAGAATCGCCTCAGGTCTTAATGTGTTAAGACTTCTGGTGATTAGTTTTCCTGCCTACCTATGTTGAATGCACTTATTGTAAGTCTCTTTGGATAAAAGCGTCTGCTAAATGACTGTAATGTAAAGTCTGTGTGACATATTACACTAGCTTCATGTCCAGGGCTGTACTTACATCAAACTGCCTCACGCTACAGAGACAGGAGAAAGGCTCCTGCCCTGTGGGTCACGTGGCTCGGCGAGGCTTACTTACTTACTGTAGTAGTGAAAATAGCCAATCAAACATGCTCACAAGGTGTCGCCATGTGACACCGGTAGATAAAATAACATTTTATTGGTTGCATTTCGCTAATGTCTCACATGAGCAAAAGCAGGTCCTCTGCATACATCCAAACACTAGCCAGCTAGCGGCCAGAAGCTCATATGCATCTTGGGTCGGGATGCCAAGACAGACGTTGGCAGGTTGTCTGACACCATAGTGTGGACCCTGTGCTTTACCCAGTCTGTCCAAAACCATCCAACAGGAAGATTTTACGGCCAGCGTATGTTTCATTGGCACGCATGGGACTGCACTGCCTCCCATTTGATCCACACTCTGTGTAACTAGCTAGCAACGAGCTGGTGTTGGCGGCGGGCCATGGGCCCGTCAATCGAAATAAATGACACGCCCACCAGCCGTTACGGAGGCGGGGCTAAGTGGAGCAGAGAGGTGGCTGATGAAACCTCAGCCAGAGATGCTTTCAGGAGATTTTTTTCTGATTTTTACGGCGATACGGCGACAATGTCAGTGGAATGGCCCTTTAATGGAATGACATCTTTTAAATACGGATGGAAGTTTATTATAATTATAATATGAAGCATGTATGACTCACACCACACACACACACACACACACACACACACACACACACACACACACACACACACACACACACACACACACACACACACACACACACACACACACACACACACACACACACACAGTGCTCCCCAGGGGAGGGGTAATATAATCCATGCAGCCCCTCTAGTTACCATGGTAACAGCAGCTAAGAGCCTGGCTAGAGAGAACTCTCTCACTCTCTCTCTCTCTCTCTCTCTCCATATTTCTCTCTCTCTCTCTTTCTCTCTCTGTCTCTCTCTCTTTCTCTCTCTTTCTCTCTCTTCATCTGTCTGTCTCTCTCTCTATGTCTCTCTTTATCTCTCTCTCTCTCTTTTTATCTCTTTCTCCTTGGGGAGCATTTTCAATCTCTCTTTCAGTCACTACTTTGGATACACAGGAAACACACACACACACACACACACACACACACACACACACACACACACACACACACACACACACACACACACACACCACACACACACACAGAGATATCTTTGACGCCCCCCCACACACTCTCCCATCTTTATCTTCATTCACATGTCCATCTCTCCATCCATGCTGCTCCTCTCTATTCTGCTGCTTCTGTGTTGTATTTGTTGTTTTTATATTGTGCTGTGTATGTTCTATATTTCATATTAAATGTATTGCGGTTTTATATTATGGTCTATCTGTGCTAGGATTCATTTTGTGTCATTAAAATGTTGAAAAACACTAATACCTGCCGTGTGTGTGTGTGTGTGTGTGTGTGTGTGTGTGTGTGTGTGTGTGTGTGTGTGTGTGCGTGTAGTTGTACATCGTGTGTGAGCAGTGTGTTCCCGTGCAGCTGGTGTAAATACAGACACATCTGTACCAACAACCTGCTGGAGTGTTCCTTCCAGGAGGGACGAGTCAGCAACATGGAGGTAACACACACACACACACACACACACACACACACACACACACACACACACACACACACACACACACACACACACACACACACACACACACACAAAAACACCCACAAACACACACAAACACACACAAACACACACAAACACACACAAACACACACACACAAAAACACAATCACACACACCAAACAGACTCATTAGGTGTGAAACTTCTCTGCTCGAGGGCTCTGTGTCAGACCAGGGTTGGCGGTTCAACTCCTGTGGCAGTATAATGAGATAATTTCTCTGGCCAATCGGTCTGTCAATACAACCATTAGCCCCTCCTCCTTCCCCAGGGAAACGCCACTGATTGGCCGATGACAGACTCACTTTGCATGCATAGCCTCGTTCCCAGCTTTACTCATCTGTGAAGAGCAGAGCCTGCAGGTCACGACCTAAAGCAGAGAGAGTCTATAGGGGCGGGACTTCCGTCATACGTATTTGCCCCGGAAACTATCTTTTTCAACCAATCATAACACTCGTTTCATTCACGGAGAATGTAAACAGATTCGTGAACCGTCAACGTCATTTCCGTCAAATTCTGGTCCTTACGTTTAGACACTCAACCGGCTAGGTCTTGCCCAGCGTGCTTTGCATGTCTCTTTTGTATGTCTCCACTGTGTGTGTGTGTGTGTGTGTGTGTGTGTGTGTGTGTGTGTGTGTGTGTGTGTGTGTGCAGTGGTGTAAAGTAACTAAGTACATTTACTCAAGGACTGTACTTAAGTACAATTTTGAGGTATTTGTTACTTTACTGGAGTATTTCCAATTTTCTACACTTTTACTTTTACTCGACTGCATTTCAGAGGCAAATATTGTACTTTTACTCCACTACAATTATTTGAAAACTTTAGTTACTAGTTACTTTGCCGATATGAATATATTACATTATAAAACATACATTAACCACTTTAGCCTTATTTATACCTAGGATATTTGAAAATAGCCGATCTACAAGCTCACAACGCGTCGCATTGCGACGCACTTGTAGATATGCTATTTTCAAACATTTTTGTACTTTTACTTTTGGTACTTCAAGTATATTTTGATGGCAATACTTTTGTACTTTTACTCAACATTTTGAACACGGGCCTTTTACTTGTAACAGAGTATTTCTACATTGCTGTGTTGATACTCAAGTAAAAAAGGAGGAGGAGTGGACGTTTGTGATTTTAAGGGAGGGAAGGAGAGAAAAATATTATATTCACTTTCTTGTTGTTTTTGTAACATATATTCCCCTTTTTTAATTTATTCTGTTTTTTCCAATGATATATATTCACTTCCATTATCTATAAAAAAATAATAATTATGTTCACTTTAATTATTACTATATTATTAGGCGATGGGTGAGGGGGAGATGGGTGGGTTGAAAATATGGCGAAAAAAAAAAAAAATAACAATCATGCATTAATTGTGCGGTACATTGACACATTTTGTATCATCCCATCTGAGCCTAGCACTGAATCCACAGGCTCCATTCTTCAGGGGAGGATATACAGTACAGCCTCAATACACTGAAACATACAGATATAACTGTACAATAACTTGTTGATACAATAACTACATTAACATGTTAACACAATAACATGTTAATACAATAACTGTACAATAACTATATTAATACAGTAACTATAATAACATGTTAATACAATAACTGTACAATAACTATGTTAATACAGTAACTATAATAACATGTTAATACAATAACTGTACAATAACTATGTTAATACAGTAACTATAATAACATGTTAATACAATAACATGTTAATACAGTAACTATAATAACATGTTAATACAATAACTGTACAATGGGGGGGTAGGTGAAGTGTATTTTGTGTACTGTATGTGTGTTTACAGATTAGCTCAAAGCCACTTTTGGCCTTTATTGCAGACACCCCCTGAGTATACACGCAGTTGCACACACACACACACACGCGCGCGCACAGCCAGACTCTCTCCTGTGGTTGCAGTTGGCTGTGTTGTGGTCCACTTCCTGTGGAGCGATCGCACTTCCTGTCTGTCAGACACCAATTAATTACCCCGGTGACGCTCGTTAAGATGCTCGTTAAGAAAGGTTGAACCCCGCTGAGAGAGGGATGAAAAAAAGAGGGAACAAACCAAGGAAAAAAGCAAAAACAGAAGGGATGGAGAGAGAGAGACGAGGAGGGTGTCTCTTTGTACGTGTGTGTGTGCGTGTGTGTGTGCGTGCATGCATTTGTACGTGTGTGTGCGTGCACGTTTTCGTGTGTGTGTGTTTAACTCAGTCACTCCAGGAAGCTCTAAAAAGTGGATCTGTCACCAGCTGTCCATTAGACACACACACACACACACACACACACACACACACACACACACACACACACACACACACACACACACACACACACACACACACACACACACACATGCCAATCACGCATGCCTACATACACATACAGACAAATACACACACATACGTACACACATAAATGCATGCACGCAGACACACACAGATGGACAGACTCTCTCTCTTCAATCAGTCATTACTGGACTAGCTAGCTCTCTCTCTCTCTCTCTCTCTCTCTCTCTCTCTCTCTCTGATATGCTTTCACATACCATCAGCCAATTACACACGCACACACACACACGCACGCACACACACACACAGTCCATGGTGATAGACTTTGATAACGTATCTGTTGGTCCACTCCCATGCACCGTCAGCAATGTATGTACATGAAGTAAGTGTGTGTGTGTGTGTGTGTGTGTGTGTGTGTGTGCGTGTGTGTGCGTGCGTGCGCGCGCACTCGCATGTGTGTTCATGCGTGTGTGTGTGTGTGTGTGTGTGTGTTGAAATGTGATCCAATCAGTTTTACTTTGTTACCATAGCAATGAGATAAGAGACAAACAACAACACAGTCTGTCATTAGCTGTTTAGCGATCGACCGATATGACCTTTTTCAGGGCTGTTTATTAGTAATCAAGGAGAGCGATAACCGATATTAGGTGCCAGTATGCATTTTAAGTAAAAAATCAAATAAAATGGACAAAATTTATAGTAACACAAACAAAATGTTCTTTAAATGCATTTAAGAATATGTATTGACTCTTAATAGAAGTGCAGAGAAAGCCCCTACATGTAGCAGCATTTCTGCTCATAAACTGAACTGAAATTATAATTAAAAATAAGAAAACGGCTCCTCAAAGGTATTTTTCCTGTAAAAGATTAATAAATGAAAATAAATAAATGATAATATAAATATGAATAATACAAATATGAATATTGCAGCTGATGATCTGTGGTTTAAAGTTCAAGATGAGCTTAAACCTGCGTTGTCCACAAGTCACAAGCACCACACTTTTGATGTGTTGTGAGCTTGTAGCTCGCTACTTTTGGTGACGAAATGTGATGCAGACTGAAAAAACTAAAACGGTCCTTGACAGTTGACAAACTGCAGTTACACAGCATGGTTTAATGAGGTTTAATAGACCCCATCTTATTATGGTCTAATTCACCGGACCCGGATGAACCTGTGAAATTTAGTCACTAGTTACTTTGTAGATTTATATTATTATTACAAAACATACATTAACCACTTCAGCCAAATAGATCTATTTTCAAAAGATTCTTAGACATTTGAAAACTACTTTTGGTACCAATACTTTTGTACTTTTACTCAAGTCTACATTGCAGTATTGATACTTTTATTTAAGTGAAAAAATGTAGTACTTTTTCCACCACTGGATATAACTACCAATCAACTTCTGATGGACGGTCTCTGAACTCCTGCACCCCTAGATGTTCCTGAATCTCCCAACTAGTTCAGAAAGCCTGTCCCAAATGACAGTTTTTTTTTCCGACGGCGGAATGATAACGTGTAATTCGAAACACAGCTCAGCCAATCACAAACAACAACTATCCATTTATAGGATACACAGTAAAGTCCTCTGTGACATTTTAAACTCTGAGAGTGTTACTCTGTCAGAGTTAAATCAGTATGAACATATTTAACAGTGTAGTCATAACCTCTGACCTTTAAAACAAACACTAAGTAAAAACGGTTGAACATTTATCTACTGCTGCGTGTGTGTTTGTATGTTTCATAGGAGCGCATGTTCTGTGAGCGCGCGTGCACGTGTGAGAGAGTATGTTGCAGTGGTGTAAAGTACATTTACTCAAGTACTGTACTTAAGTACACTTTTAAGGTATTTTTACTTCAGTCGAGTTTCCAATTTTCAGTACTTTTACTTCTACTCCACTACATCTCAGAGGCAAATATTGTACTTTTACTCCGCTACAATTATTTGAAAACTTTAGTTACTTTCCAGATATACATTATTACATTATAAAGCATACAATAACCACTTTAGCCCTGTTTTTTTAGGTTATTTCAAAATAGCCTATCTACAAGCTCACAACGCGTCGCATTGCGACGCGTTGTGAGCTTGTAGATCTGCTATTTTCAAAAAATGCTGTACTTTTACTTTTGGTACTTTTAAGTATATTTTTTAAACCAATACTTTTGTACTTTTACTCAATGACATTTTAAATTTTCTGACTTTTACTTGTAACAGAGTACTTCTACATTGCAGTATTGATATTTACTTAAGTACTTTTTCCACCACTGCGTGCACACTCACGTGTGCGTATGTTGTGTGTGTGTGTGTGTGTGTGTGTGTGTGTGTGTGTTATCTCTAAGGTTAATTGAGACTCTCTCACCAGTCTATTAGCTGCCGAGGCTAAGCTAATGGACCTATCAACACTGTGTGTGTGACGTGCGTGCGTGCGTGTCTCTGTGTGGGTGCGTGCGTGTGACCGTGTGTGTGTTGTGTGAGAGAGAGAGAGAGAGAGAGAGAGAGAGAGTGGTCCTATTAAATTACTGTTATTGTGCTGCAGTGCAGCAGCTGTGGGAGTCAGAAGTTTAAAGTTATTAATTGTAACCCGGTCTGTCCTGGAGGCTCGCTAACGCCTACCACTCTCATTAGCAAAACATGTCTTTCTGTTCGGAGCCTTCCACACCACAGCCAGTGCAATGTGGCAGGACCATGCAGGCTGGAGGTTGTGCTGGTGTTAGCTTTTATTTATTTAACCCACTAAGACCGGGAAAGCATCTGTGTCATTTTAGATTTCTTTGGATATTCAGTTTAAAAAAAAAAAAAGTAAAAAAAAAAAAAGGATATTGACTTGCCAGTCGCGACCCACAAATGGGTCACGCCCCTCTGTTTGGGAACCACTGCCTTAACCTAACCTCAAAACCACGCCCACCCGGGGCGAAACACCTGGGAAAGAGAGAGTCCTTGGCTCTCGCAGTGTCAGTTCCAGTTTGCCTGACGCCGTGCCCCGGTGGGTTATAGACCAATTATTTGTTTACCAACATTGAGACTGGACGCACAGGTGACTGTTTCATGTAATCAATTCCCAACAGATCCCCAAACCTGTTGTTTTGGGGGTGCGCTGGTTTCAGTTCATTCAACCCCCTCTCCGCTTGTGTGTTGGCTAGTGAGGCGCACCCCCACCGTATGTACTTCACCCCGCAACGGTATTGCGCGCTGAGAACAGCTGACATACAAGCTCACAACCGCGTCGCGGATGAGACCGTTGTGAGCTTGGAGGTCTGCTATTCTCGGCCGTTCTCTGCGCGCGACACCTTAGCGGGCAGCTGCTTTGAATTGTTATTATTGTTTACACACAACAGAGACCAAGGAATATGTATTTCAAAAGCGAGAGCTCACAGTAAACATCCTAAGCATTCTTCCTCCACACTGGGAGAAAAACAGCATCTGAAAGTTTGATGGGATGCATTTTTACGCGTGAGTGCAGTGACCACTTTAACATTATGGCCATCACTTTATCTTATGAGCGGTGGGGTTCATTTGGTGCCGGCCTGCGCGCGCATACTGGTTCTTATCAGTGTGACGTTGTCTGTTAAGGCCTCTATTTGTTACCCTACCTGAAAATGTGTTTTCTGTTTATCAAAAGCGCTGGAGAGACTCCTGTTACTGAACCAAACATTCTATATAGCAATGATTACTCTCACAATATAGAGCTTGAACCTTTTTAACGCATTGAGTGCCATTCACGTGTTTTACCGCATGGTGCAATGTGCCAATCACGTGTTTCACGTGTTTTTGAAAAAATAGTAAAAGAAAAATATATATATTCAGAACCCAAGATATCATTATCTGAAGATTTGCAGCTCCATCCACTCCTTGTTTAACTTATAACTTAAAAAGGCTGTATCTCACTTCCTAAGCACTTTTTTTTTACTTAAAAAAAAAAAAAAAAAAAAACGCACTGGCCAGAAATAGCCAGAAATAATTCTGGCACTCGGTGAGTTAACAACTTAATAAAGTTTTGATTTAACCCCCCCAAAAAAACATCAAACCGCTGGCAGGTTATGCCCTCGCTTCACCCTCTCGCCGAGGACAGTGTTTATGGTCAGCTTGGTGTCCGTGTGTTTGTCAGACATAATGTAATGTAGGTTTAACGTGATAAGCACTTTATTACAAATAAACGTCTTAGGATGTCTCCGTCAGATAAACATCTAAATTAGATGCCAGCAGATTTGGATCAAGCAGACGAGTCTGTTTGCTAGACCACAGGACTCTTATGCTTTCTACCGCTTTAACCCGTCCCAACCTGGCAACGCATCTTGTGTCACTTTAAGATGTCTTTGGCTATTCATCGAGTGCCGCGCCATGAGCTTGTAGATCTGCTATTTTTTGAAAAATCGTGAACATTTGAAATCTTTGCTTTTGGGGGGTCCCTGGAACAAAACGTTTTGAGATGAGGGGTCCGCGGCCAAATACATAATCTAAAAATGTTTTAGCAACAGTATGTTGCTATATCAGTGGTTCTCCAACTTTTTCCATGTCAAGGATTACCCAAAATGATATGTATTTGGCTGCGGACCCCCAT
>NC_137614.1:50934206-50946706 GCF_963280865.1 Gymnoscopelus braueri
ATTCAAAAATAGCAGATCTACAAGCTCAAAGCGCGGCACCGAGTGCCGCGCTTTGAGCTTGTAGATCTGCTATTTTTGAAAAATCTTGAAAATTTGAGCAAATCTTTGAATATATATTTTTTTCAAAGCAAACATTTGCATCTCAAATCTTTGCTTCCGGGGGGATTCTACAAATGTCTTCTAAATCCTAACAGTTTTTTGAGAAAAAAAATGATGTTGCTATAATCTGTGGTTCTCAAACTTTTTCATGTCAAGGACCCCCAAAATTATATGAATTTTGGCCGCGGACCCCCATCTGAAAATGTTTTGTTCCAGGGACCCCCCCAGAAGTTGTAATAGAGTTAAAAATGTTTCACGATAAAAAAATTTAAAAAATAGCAGATCTACAAGCTCATAGTGCGGTACTCGGTGAGCTTGTATAGCTGCTATTTTTGAATAGCCAAAGAAATGACACAGATGCGTTCTCGGTCTTCAAGCGTTATTGAAAACGAGCGCTTCCAAACTCTGACACTTAGAAAAAGAATCGCCTGCACAGAATGTATTGACAGAAAGTAGCTCATAACATGTCTCTACGTGGGCTTTTAAAGGAGAATTCCGGACATTTTAAGTGTTATCTTTGATGTGTCGTTACTCACCTACCGACGTAAAAAGTGGCATTGTTTTTTTCCAGAGATTCCCCTGTCGTCATTTTTTCAACCCCCTCCACTCTCCTAATGGAGAGCGCGTGGCTTAGGGAAATTCGTCTATTATAACCGATGCAAAGTATTTTTTTTCTCTACTACTACTCATTGTAGAGTCTCATGATAGTCAAACATGCGCTGAAAGTTCCTGAGAGGCTTCCGCTAATGCCGAACGATTTAACACTGGTTGCTTGTTTCTCTACCTGGCAACACCAAGTTGCCAGGTTCTGGACGTGTCTGTAACTCTCTCCACCAAAAATAGCCGATCTACAAGCTCACACAACACGTCGCGACTGGGGTTCAAGTGGTCAAGTACTTACTTTATTAACAGTTCTCAGCTGAGAAGGTGACATATGTTAATATTTTAATATGTTTAGTAGATGAAGATAAATGACTGATCCTCATGGCCAGTAACAGTACATATAGATGTCTGGAGAATAGCCAATCTACGAGACCAGCCATGCGTTGTCAGCTTGTAGATCGGCTATTACAGTGACACCGTTGAATGGTGAAGTATAAATTGAGCTTAAGAATTATATAAATCACATTTTAAATGCACGCACGCGCGCACGCACGCGCACACACACACACTCACACACCCTACAGCCAAAGTCAGTGTGTTTCTTTCTGCAGTTTGATTTGTATTGCAGACATCAGCGCTATGCTACCATAGCAACGCATAAATCTCTCACACACACACACACATACATGCGCATTGAGTCACAGCCACGCACGCGCACACACACACAGCAAACACTGACCTTATAAATGCAGCTCTAGATTTATCAGCAGCTAGAAAGAGTAGACGTGTGTGTGTGTGTGTGTGTGTGTGTGTGTGTGTGTGTGTGTGTGTGTGTGTGTGTGTGTGTGTGTGTGTGTGTGTGTGTGTGTGTGTGTGTGTGTGTGTGTGTGTGTGTGTGTGTGTGTGTGTGTGTGTGTGTGTGTGTGTGTGTGTGTGTGTGTGTGTGTGCGCGTGTGAGCGCGGGTTTGCAGAGCTGTAACAGTTTTTATGCTTTTTCTGCAGTTTTTATTTGGCCCGTGCTCTAAACATCACTCACTCACTCTCTCTCACACACACACACACGCACGCACGCACGCGTGTGCACGCACTGGAATTAAATAAAACTGATACAGGAGCCCCCTGGTGGCTGAGGCACAAATAACAAGTAATAAACTACAGAAGCTACAAATGACCTCCTGACCTCCCTCTCTCTCTCTCTCTCTGTTTTTTCTCCGCCGTCAGTGTGTGAAGATGGTTTGAAAATGGGTGAAGTGGTCCTTTAAGCTTCACTTCCACTCCATTGCACACGTTCTCGAGCACTCTCTCTCTCACACACACACACACACACACACACACACACACACACACACACACACACATTTAGACAGCGTTTACTTTAAACAGCAATGCTACTGAAAACAGCCATTTACAGTACCTCTGCTGCTATAATATTTTAGCTTTATAAACCAACAGGTACAACATCTTCAACAAGTACAGAACACCGTATTTTATTGTGTCAAAGTCCTTTTCATCCTTAAAGGAATAGTTCACCTAAGAAATTACTTTTATTTCTATCGTTTACTTACGCCCCGTTATGTCTTCAATGCGCTCGTGTCATAGTTTGAACCGGAAATGAAAACATAACATGTTGCTTTGAACCAAGCTAAATACGGCTTGGTAAAAGACAGACATGAGGTGTTTGGGAGTTCATAAACATTTTTTTTCACAATAATTATATGTGGAACTAAAACTATGACGAAAAATGTTGGTCGACTACCTTTTTTCACTGATGAAAACTAAATAAAATTGAAATAAAAACTAAGCTATGATGACTAAAACTAAGACTAAATATATTGACAATTTCGTCAACAAATAAAAACTAGACTATAATGTTAGTGAGGGATCTAGTGGAGAAGAGATCCAGTAGAACTAAAAGACATTTTATGTTTGGTTGCGCTCCGGTGTTGAATAGCAGATCTACAAGCTCAGTTGTGAGCTTGTAGATCTGCTATTTTCATCATGCAACCAAGTGTAAAATCAGCCATTATGACGCCATCAAGGCACCGACAACATACATTTGACTAAAACTAGACTAACAGTAAAACATTTCAGATGACTAAATATGACTAAAACTAAATGGAATTTTATTCAAACTAAAACTGAATAAAAATGTGCTGTCAAAATCAACACTGAGTCAAACTAAATGTAATGCCTCAATTCCTACAATTCCAAGTGCTTGTCAGGGTGGGGGGTCCCCAGTTCAAATATGATTATATTGGGGGGTCGCGGCCTGAGAAGGTTGAGAACCACTGGAGTAAACGATATAAATGATGTAATTTCTTGGGTGAACTATTCCCTTTTAAGCCTGATTAGCTTACACCCTCCACACGCTCACAACGTGTGGTGTCAGCACCGTGTAATCTCCATCCCCGGCCTTCCTCCTGGCGGAGATAAAGATACAGATGGCTAATATATATTATATAACCCTGTTTCAGCAGAAATAATGTACCTACTTACCTCAGCACCACACACACACACACACACACACACACACACCCAGAGAGTAATTAATGAAGCTGGTATTAAAGAACATAAATGGTGTTTTCTGCAGACCCGCAAGAAATAAAACATTACTCATATAATTGTGCGTGTGTGTGTGTGTGCGTGTGTGTGTGTGTGTGTGTGTGTGCGCGCGCGCGAGCGTATGCAAATGCATCTGTCTGTTGGTGTGTGCGTGTGTGTGTGTATTTTGCTGAAGCAGGTCTTATGTTCGGTAACTTAATGAAATGAACAAACTGGAACTCATTAAGACTTATTGATTTTCAATCAGTCATTACTGGACTAGCATTCTCTCTCTCTCTCTCTCTCTCTCTGATATGCTTACACATACCGTCAGCCAATTACACACACACACACACACACACACACACACACACACACACACACACACACACACACACACACACACACACACACACAGTTATGAATATGTCTAGCTAATGGCGGCAGAATGAGCGTTCTCCTGTTAGGAAGATTACTCTATTTGCTCCGCCCTGTTGTTTGTTGACAAAGGTTCATTGCTGTGTGCTCTGGTCTTGTACTGTGGTAAGTGGCAGTACAGCAGTGTACTGTGTAAGTGCCTTTGTGTTTTGATTATTACTTCAGCCCTATATACATTTCGGCCGATCTGAAAATAGCAGATCTTGTAGATCTGCTATTTTCAAAAGATTTTTTAACATTTTATGCATTTGTAAACTTGTGAAATGGGACATTCTGCACAATGAGTACTTTCTACTTTTGGTACTTTAAGTAAATTTTTATACCAATACTTTAGTACTTTTACTCAAGTGAATTTTTAATTTTGGACTTTTACTTGTAACAGATCGTATTTCTACATTGCAGTATTGATACTTTTACTTAAGTAAAAAATGTGTGTACTTTTTCCACCACTGACTGATGGAGGAAATTATGCAACCGGCAACCACAATGAAGCATGACTTCCAATCTTATTGTTTTTTTCTTTTTCCTTTTATGCAACAGCTTGACAATGTATCAAAGAGTTGTATAGTTTTACTGATTTGATTTACATGTTGGTGTGTTGTGGTTATTGGCAGGGGTGTAAAGGAGTACATGTACTCAAGTACTGTACTTAAGTACAGTTTTGAAGTATTTTTACTTTAGTGGAGTATTTCCAGTTTTCAGTACTTTTACTTCTACTCCACTACATCTCAAAGGCAAATATTGTACTTTTACTCCACTACAATTATTTGAAAACTTTAGTTACTTTGTAGATTTTGATTGTTATTACAAAACATACATTAACCACTTAGTATATACATTTTGGCGATGCGACGCATTGTGAGCTTGTAGATCTGCTATTTTCAAAAGATTTTTATACATTCGAAAACTTGTGAAATGGAACATTCTGCATAATGAGTACTTTCTACTTTTGGCACTTTTAAGTACATTTTGAAACCAATACTTTAATAATTTTACTCAAGTAAATTTTGAATTCCAGACTTTTACTTGTAACTGTTTACATTGTAGTATTGATACTTTTACTTAAGTAAAGAATGTGACTAATTTTACCACCACTGCTTTTATGCAACAGCTTGACAATGTATCAAAGAGTTATAGTTTTACTGATTTGATTTACGTCGGTGTGTGGTTATTGGGCCCCTGGCTCAGAATGCCTCTCGGCCAATCACAATGCACGGTTAGAAGTACAGTAGCTGTTTTATGAGAAGTGTGTGTGTGTGTGTGTGTGTGTGTGTGTGTGTGTGTGTGTGTGTGTGTGTGTGTGTGTGTGTGTGTGTGTGTGTGTGTGTGTGTGTGTGTGTGTGTGTGTGTGTGTGTGTGTGTGTGTGTGTGTGTGTGTGTGTGTGTGTGTGTGTGTGTGTGTGTGTGTGTGTGTGTGTGTGTGTGTGCGCGCGCGACATAAGGTGAATCTTATTTTACCAAAAGCGTCTCGTCTTACACAATGACCACAAACACACATGTATTTGAGACCGTAAATGGAGATTATGAAGTCATGGTAATGTAATAATAATATCCTTCTCTCTCTGTGTGTGTGTGTGTGTGCAGTACTGGTACGACGGCGATGAGGCGGGGGACCTGCCTGTGGACTTCTCCATCGTGTGGGACGGTGACTTCCTCATAGACAAACCTTCGTCCATGAAAGGTGACACTTCACTGTCTGGGTCATGTGACACTGTGCTGTTGTTTACAGTTTTCAGAAAAACTTATTTTGTTGCTTTACTGTATATCGTTGCTGTCGGGCAGAAACCTCCATATTAGATGTAAACTGACCACTGTAGGGTGTCTAAAACTGCATAAACTGAAGCCCAATGCACTATATATGAGTCCAAATGCCTTCCTTTTGCCAAAACCGACATTCACTATCTTAAGTAGCAGATCCGCAAGCTCGAAGCGCGAGCTTCGGAAAGTGTGCCATCTTATAAAGAGCATTAGTAAGGACCAATTATATGATGATAAGGTTGAAAATGGGTGAAGTGGTCCTTTAACTCATAATACCATTCATTTAAAATTAATAGCGCATTAATTAATTCTGCTCCCGCTGGCCGCAATGTTAAATGGTGTGTATGTGTGTGTGTGTGTGTGTGTGTGTGCGCGTGTGTGTGTGTGTGTGTGTGCGTGTGTGTGCGTGTGTGTGCGCGCGTTGCAGCCCTGCTATATAAGTGCGAGGCTCAGCGCTCCAGCTGCGGCCAGTGCCTCAAAGCTCCGCCCACCTTCGACTGTGGTTGGTGCACGGAAACCAGGAAGTGCCTGCTGCGCCAGCACTGCCCCGCCCCCGAGCAGAACTGGATGCACCACGGACGCCACAACCTGCGCTGCAGCCACCCCAAGATCAGCAAGGTACGGGGAATGGAACCCGCAACGCTTTTCTGACACCCGCAACCTTTTTAAATGTTTGAAAATAGCAGATCTACAAGTTTTTTGTATGTTTTGTATGTTGCCCTGACCGTGTGTGTGTGTGTGTGTGTGTGTGTGTGTGTGTGTAGATCCGTCCGCTGACCGGCCCAAGGGAAGGGGGCACCAGGGTGACCATAGAGGGGGAGAACCTGGGTCTGCAGGTTCGAGAGATCGCTCACGTCCAGGTGGCTGGAGTCAGATGTAACCCTGTGCCCTCACAGTACATCAGCGCTGAGAAGTAAGTGTGTGTGTGTGTGTGTGTGTGTTAAATATAGTATATATGTTACAGGTAGATTGGCATTCCAGGTAGAATGGAAAATAAGCTCTTGTTTTCACCGCCCGTCCGCCCCCCAGGCAATTCTGTAGAACCAACGCCAGAGGGCAATGCAAGCCACACATGAGTCCCACACCACACACGCACCTATGCACACGCACACAAACGAGCACGCACACACGCATACGCGCACATGCACGCGCGCGCGCACACACCCGCGAACAAGGGGGCGAGCCTGAGGAGGCGGGGCTGGCGGGCTATGTTAGTGCAGTGAGTGGCAGTTGGGGCAAACCATAGCGGGGCAAACGCAGTCCCCACAACATCATTTACTATTCTGTGCCTATCGGTACATAACTCGGACGGCACTTAGTCGACTAGGAGACCATCGGCCGGTCGTCGCGGGCACTCGTGCCTGGAGGCGCTCGGGCACGACTCCTTGGCCTCAAGGTCTGCTGATTCGGAGCGCCTCCGTCATGGTCCAAAACTATACTTTATCGGCGAAAAAAAATAGTCCGCGGTTGTTTGAAAAAGTAATGTCCCGAGCGGGAGTCAAACCCAGACTCCCAGTGGTAGTGAATGGGGAGTCCAATGATTTTCGAAGTGCGTCACTGAGGCCAGTAAGTATGTATTCATGTTGTCGTTGTCGTCGTCCTCGCATCGCAGCCCCGCCCCGAGCCTAAAAACAAGCGCTCCACTTCCAATCTACCTGGAATGCCAATCTACCTGTGACATATGTACACCAGGGGTCTTCAACAGGGCGTCCGGGACCCCTAGGGGGTCCTCAGAGTTACTACAGGTTGGCTGCCAAATCTTTGTGTGATATGACATTTTTTACATTAGCCACTAGCATCCCCTTTCTGAGGAGAACTTTAGCCAAAAATAGCAGATCTACAAGCTCACAACAACCACGAGGCGTTGTGAGCTTGTAGATCTGCTATTTTTGGCAAAGAGGTTTGGTGTAGAGGAAAAAAAAGAGCAGACCAAGTTTTTAAAAATTGTTTAATCTGCAACATGATGTTATACAATATGTAGTGGGGGGGTCTTTGCTTCATCTCTCTCTCGGCTAGGGGGTCCTTGGCCTGAAAAACGTTGAAGACCCTTGATACTATACACATATTATGACATCTGCTTTCTCTCTGCATGTCTCTCTCTCTCTCTTTCTCTCTCTCTCTCTCTCTCTCTCTCTCTCTCTCTCTGTCTCTGTCTGGCTGTCTCTCTCTCTCTCTCTCTCTCTCTCTCTCTCTCTCTCTCTCTCTCTCTCTCTCTCTCTCTGTCTCTGTCTGGCTGTCTCTCTGTCTCTATCTCTCCTCTGTAGTTTTCGTGAAGTGAAAAAAGGTAGTCGACGTTTTTTTTTTTGTCGTAGTTTTAGTCGACGAAATCAACACTGCTGGGGAACCAATTTGGTTCTGCTGTCGGCAGAATCTGTCATTAGAGATTAGTAGAGGCTCAGTTATAAAAGTCTTTCTTTCTCTGTCTGTCTGTCTGTCTGTCTGTCTGTCTGTCTGTCTGTCTGTCTGTCTTTCAGGATAGTGTGTGACATGTCTGAGGCGCTGCTCCCTCACTCTCCAGGAGGGCCTGTAGAACTCTGTATTGGAGTCTGTAGTTCAGAGTACAGAACTCTGTCTCAGCAAACATACTCCTTTGTGGTGAGTACCTCTGTGTGCGTGCGTGCGTGGGCGCCGATTTATGATTTAGCCGGCGGGCGCTCACTGCTCAGACTTTGAAGATTACAGAGAGAGAGAGTTTGAATGACAGAAATCCGTTCAGAATTAGCCTACGTGTGGTATATAAGCCCGGGTGTCATCGTGAATCGTGCGCAGTGCGCACGTTACAGAAGCATTTTAACCGCCCTATACCGGCTACATTCCCTAGTGGGTGCTCGCTGTCTCCCGTGGGTGCTTGAGCTCCCTAAGCACCCATGTGCGTGCGACTTAATTAAGTTTGTCTTCAGCACTATTTACGTCCGTGGTTCTGAAACTTCTTCATGTCAAGGACCACCCAAAATGATATGTTTTTGGCCGCGGACCCCCATCTCAAAATATGTTTTTACCCAGGGACCCCCAGAAGCAAAGATTTGAGTTACAAATGTTTGCTTTCAAATATATAATATTCAAATATTTGCACAAGTTTTCAGGATTTTTCAAAAATAGCAGATCTACAAGCTCATGGCGTGGCACTCTGTGCCGCGCCATGAGCTTGTAGATCTGCTATTTTTGAATAGCCAAACAATAAAACATGGTTAAAGTGGTTGATCTTATAATTGAATTTCCGTAATTAATTGTAATTGTAATTCTCTCTTCTCTCTTGTCCCACCTGTCTCTCTCTCTGTCTGTTTATCTCCATCCTACTCTCTTATCCACCCTTCTATCTGTCTGTTTATCCATCCCTCCCTCCCCTCCATCCCTCCATGGTTGTGGCTGGGTGTGTAGAGCCCTACTCTGAGTGGAGTTCTCCCAGAAAGGGGTCCTGTCTCTGGGGGAACTAGGCTGACCGTGTCGGGGAAGCACCTGGACGCTGGCAGCTCTGTCACCATCTACATCCACAAGGAGGAGTGTCTCTTTGTCAAGTAAGTACACAGACGTGCGTGTGTGTGTGTGTGTGTGTGTGTGTGTGTGTGTGTGTGTGTGTGTGTGTGTGTGTGTGTGTGTGTGTGTGTGTGTGTGTGTGTGTGTGTGTGTGTGTGTGTGTGTGTGTGTGTGTGTGTGTGTGTGTGTTGTGTCATGAAGAGCTATAGTGAATAAAATTGCGTGAACGAGAAAGGAGCGCATATCTGTGCCAGGCCTGGTGGCCCTACCCAGGACTGTAGAGAATGGTAAATGTTTAAACACATTCTCTGTCAGGTATTAATTAATTCATTCATCCACCTCTGCCAGCGTTTTTTACCTTATTTTGACGATCCACGGAGCCCCACGGAAAGCCACGTTGTGGACGCGGATGTAAACAAAGGCTGTCTGGGGGGGGGGGGGGGGAGGGGGGTAGTGTCTCGTCTATCCACCGGAAACAAATACATTTTTACCGCGATCGCCCGTTCTGTTGTTATCGTCAGTTGAATATGGCTCGTTTTCATCAAAAAACGCAGTCTGGGAGAAGAAATCCCAGCTAGATGTGCTTTTCCACATCTCATAACATGGGACTAGGATGGACTGACTTTTTTTGTGTTGTCATCATTTCTGCTTCTGTCATTCTCTCGCAGTCAAGGGATCATTCATACGTTAGGGAAGAGCGCCCTCTAGCGTAATTTCTATTCTAAATAAATGTATTAATTAAAGGTAGGGTAAGTGATATTTTTGGGTTAAAACTAAAAGTATTTTGTTAAAAGTTTAAAGCACTATATTCTGATAGTAATCATTGCTATAGAGTGTTTGTTCAGTAACAGGAGTCTCCCCGTCTCTCCAGCTCTTTAATAAACAGAAAATACATTTTTCGGTAGGTGTCAAAATCTCAGCCAATCAGGAGAAAGTACCATTTTTAAGCTTAATTTTTAGAGTGTTCCAGTTCCAATGTTGCCTGCTCATTTCTTAGTGTCATCACTTCCAATTTCACTTGTTTAATCTATATCCTGATTGAGTTCTCTATCCTGATTGGATAAAATTGGAAATGAAACTGAAACTGAAACGAAAATGCATTTTCTGTTTTATAAAGAGCAGGAGAGACAAGGAGACTCCTTTTACTGAACAAACACTCTATAGCAATGAGTACTATCAGAATATAGAGCTATTTAACACTTATTTTAACCAAAGAAAATCACTTACCCTACCTTTAATTTTTAATTAATTTTTTTTAAAGGACGTGTATATAAAAATACGTCCTTGGCAGGCAAGTGTTGGATTTGCAAGGATGTACTATATATATGTCCTTGGCAGGCAATGTGTTAAAAAAAAGAAAAATTGGAATCAAAAAGTTAAGTATGCAAAATAAAGAGCTGTATTAGTCATTAGCCTTAATGACTAATACAGATCTAATAAAGATCAATACTCGTTCTAACAAGCAATGATCGAATTGTTAAAATAAAGTGTTTCCGACATTCTAATCTTCTTCCTTCTCCTCTACCTTCTCCTCTACCTTCTCCTCTACCTTCTCCTCTACCTTCTCCTCCACCTTCTCCTCTTCTCTCAGACGGACGTTTAGGGAGATAGTGTGTGTAACTCCCGCCTCCCAGTCCAACTCTGGTCCCGCCCCCATCCGTCTGATGATTGACAGGGCCGAGGTGACGAGCTCTGAAATCCGATATGTTTACACAGACGACCCGACGATCCTCAACATAGAACCCAACTGGACTATACTCAAGTAAGACACACACACACACACACACACACACACACACACAGACACAGACACAGACACAGACACACATACACACACACACACTCACACATTCACTGGTATATATTAATGTAATGTTAGATTATTAGATCAATATTGGTATTATAAATACACGTTTGCATGGATCGATACATTTGATACAACTTGTATTATACACAATCATTGTAACCACTGTATCCATTTATGTGTGTTGGCTATTCAAAAATAGCAGATCTACAGATCTAGCAGATTGTACATCTGCTATTTTTGAAGATTTATTTTCAAATATCGAAAATGTTTAGATTTTTTTTTTACATAAATCTTCTCTTCTGAGGGTCCCTGGAACAAAGTCCGCGGCCAAATATGTATCAATTTGGGGGTCCTTGGCATCACAAGATTACTGCTGCTTAAATTCAAACGTGTGTGTGTGTGTGTGTGTGTGTGTGTGTGTGTGTGTGTGTGTGTGTGTGCGCGTGTGTAGTGGCAGTACTATTATCACAGTAACGGGGACCAACCTGTTGACCATCCAAGAGCCCAAAGTCAGAGCCAAGTATGGAGGAGTAGAGACAACTAATGTAAGTATATAACCCTGTACCCTAGTATCCTGTACTGTAAAAACTGTAACATTATAGAATCCTTTTAATATCTATTTAATTATCTTTCTCCCCATCTCTCTCTCTCTCTCTCTCTCTCTCTCTCTCTAGGTGTGTAACGTAGTGAATGACAGTGTGATGACCTGTTTAGCTCCTGGTTTAGTCTACAATAAACCCAACCCACCAGAGGGGGCGCTACACCCAGACGAGTTTGGCTTTATCCTGGACCAGGTGACGGGCACGCACGCACGCACGCACGCACGCACGCACGCACGCACGCACGCACGTCGTAGGTTAACACATCCACCGCCAAGAACGTAGTCCTACGGTCCGTTAAATCCAACTGTTAAGCGCCGAAACCGTAGTCCTACGGTCCGGGTGTTTTTTCCTTTTTTTTCGATTTTCTTTTTTTTTTTCAATTTTCTAGGGGGACCATTTTCAGTGTAACACCATCGGAAGTCGACCGGAAGTGCGATCCCGTTTTTTGTTTCCCGTCGGCCTCCATTCTAAGTCGTACACTAAAAGCCCTGTAAAACCTATGTAGTTTTTCATCCTCGCATTTCCCATGTTAACATAAACGGTCAGAACTCAAACATGGCGGCTCCGTTTGACACGCGGTCTCGACGAGTAGACACCAGGACATGTGCCCGTTGTTTACAAACAGTGGATCGCGCAATCTAAAGGATTTTAACGGGGCCTATGGCGACCTGGAAAAAACAAAAAACAACAATAAAACCTTGGCACTGGATCATAACATTATGAGATTAGCCCTTGGCGGTGGATGTGTTAATGATGTTATTTATGTAAATGTGATTTATGATAATGTTATTTATGTTGACGTTGTTGTTTTGTTTTCAGGTTTCTTCTCTGTTGATCCTGAACTCCACCCCCTTCACGCACTACCCCAACCCGACCTTTGACCCCTGGGGGAACACCGGCATCATGGAGGTCAAACCAGGGTCGCCCATCATCCTCAAGGTCAGGACGCCTCTCAAACGTGTGTGTGTGTGTGTGTGTGTGTGTGTGTGTGTGTGTGTGTGTGTGTGTGTGTGTGTGTGTGTGTGTGTGTGTGTGTGTGTGTGTGTGTGTGTGTGTGTGTGTGTGTGTGTGTGTGTGTGTGTGTGTGTGTGTGTGTGTGTGTGTGTGTGTGTGTGTGAGAGAGTGAGAGAGAGATACTTTTACTTCTACTCCACTACATCTCAGAGGCAAATATTGTA
>NC_137614.1:50956706-50971706 GCF_963280865.1 Gymnoscopelus braueri
GATCGACTACAAGCAGCTGGTACAAACACACACACACACGGGCACACACAGACACACACACACACATTTGTCGTGCGGTAAGTACTGGGAGCTGATGGTACAGTAGGTGTTGCACTACACCTCAGCAATCCGTCTCCCAGGGGTCTAGCGCAGTGATACTCAAACTCAGGCCCGGGGCCCACATCAGGGCCACACATTTTGATTAGTCCCCAATCAATCATCATTAAAAAAATAATGATTTTTTTTAATATAAGATAAAAAAAAAATTTAAATCTTATGTACCTGTAAAAGAAGGGCATGTTATAGGTGTGTTATTTAACCCATTAAGACCAGGAATGCATCTGTGTCATTTTAAGAGTGCCGCGAGTGCAGCGCTATGAGCTTGTAGATCTGCTGTTTTTGAAAAATCTTGAAAATGTGTGCAAATCTTTGAATGTATAGGGTTTTTTAAAGCGAACATTTTTAACTCAAATCTTTGCTTCTGTGGGGGGTCCCTGGGACAAAATATTTTACAAATGTTCGCTTTAAAAATATATATATTCAAAGATTTGCCCCAATTTTCCACGATAAAAAAAAAAAAAGCAGATCTACAAGCTCATTGCGCGGCACTCGGTGCCGTGCAATGAGCTAAAATGACACAGATACATCCCTGGTCTTCATGGGTTAAATAACAGATCGGTTGCAGAGCTGCCAGATGTATCAACACACGTCCATTCGTACGCTGTGATTGACAGGATGCAACCCTTTGATAAATCACACCTGAGCCTCGTCATAAGATGATTCCTGGGCTCTAGTTTACGCTGGTTTTCTACAGTATATACGTTCCATTGATAAACGAGGTTCCAGTGTCACCGTTACGACCACAATTTTTATCAATTTGGCCCCTGGCCCCGTGTCATTTTTCTCTAATGTGGCCCTCAGGGTTAAAGCCATTGAAGTATCCCTGGTTTAGCGGGCGTTGAAAAAGGGATAGACACCCTCCTTCTCAGCTGATACCGACAATAAGCCACTCTGACCTACTTACACACACACACACACACACACACACACACACACACACACACACACACACACACACACACACACACACACGCTACAAATACCCTACAAACACTAGCTAACCACACCACATATATCTATCTATGTGTCTGTGTGTTTGTCAGATAAAAGATGATGTTATTATGAGTGGTGACATCAATAGGGTTATTGATCGCTCGTGAAGGGGTTCGTAATGGCCGACCTATCGATCACTGTCCTGATATCATTGGTATTGATGAGGTCTATAATGTCTGCGCTATTAATCATTCCCACTGATCAATAGTGTGACTGAAAGAGACCATGTGTCTGATGGAAGTAGGTCAGCGCGCACACACACACACACACACGCACACACACACACGCGCACACACGCACGCACACACACACACACACACACACTGAGAGACGCTCTCTCGTCTGATTCCCGCTCTTTTCTATTGCTGACTTAAACGGGTTGCTCTTTTGGGCGAGCGACATGGTCCTACGCTGAAGTATAAATCAGGCTTATCTTTTCTTCCTCCCCGGCATCACACTCTCTTCCTCTCCTTATCGCTCACTGATTAAGCCCACGTCTTAATCACACGTGGGCTTGCATCTCTCTCTCTCTCTCTGTCTCTCTCTCTCTCTCTGTCTCTCTCTCTTTCTCTCTCCCTCTGTCTCTCTCTCTCTCTCTCTCTCCCTCCCTCTGTCTCTATGTCTCTCTGTCTCTGTCTCTCTCTGTCTGTCTGTCTGTCTGTCTCTCTCTCTCCCTCCCTCTGTCTCTATGTCTCTCTGTCTCTCTGTCTCTCTGTCTCTCTCTCATGGTAAATGGTGCCGGCTATCCAACCAAGAACCCCCCCCCCCCAGAATCAAAGATTTGAGTTACAAATGTTCTTCAACCTCTACATTCTACAAATGATCTACAAGCTCATAGCACGGCAATCTTAAAATGACACGGATGCGTTCCTGGATTGAATGTGTTAATTTAGCGTTGCTAGCTCAGCTTAATGAGTATCTGGTGGTTCAGAGACAGAGAGACGTGTCAAGCTGAACCTCACAGTCAATGAGTCACCATCACAACACAGTTTACTTAAAGAAAAATACATCTGATTTCTGGAAGAATGTGTTGATTTGAGGTCAGAGAGATGTTTTAATATAGCACTGATAGAGGCACAGTAATTCATTGTGTTAGTTTGACAGATGCCAGTTAATGGAATTTAAACTCTGGGTTATGTTTTCACATGTAAACTGTGGTATATGGGTATAATATAAACTCTATTTATGTGTGTTTAGATGTTTTGATTGATTAAATATTTGTATTGATGAGTTTGTACAGGCAGTACAACACCCCACATGGATGAGACATAAAAACAGCCTGAGGCTTGTTTCCATTGTGGTCCATTATAACATTCAACACACAAACAACTGGACAAAACAACAGTGCAACAATATATTATTATTATTATTATTTTAGCCCTTTTTCTCCCCAATTTAGTTGTCATACCAATTCATTCCTCCCCACACACACATCTGTGTGTTTTCACTGCTGTTGTATCCTACTGACCTGCCAGTGAGGAGCCCCAGTAGTAGAAAAAGTACTCAAATTCTTTACTTAAGAAAAAGTACCAATACTGCAATATAGAAATACTCCGTTACAAGTAAAAGTCCAGAATAAAAAATGTACTTGAGTAAAAGTACAAAAAGTATTGGCATCAAAATGTACTTAAAGTACCAAAAGTAAAAGTACCGAAATGTTCTGATCTACAAGCTCACAACGTGTCGCATGTAGATCGGCTATTTTCAAATAGCTGAGGTATAAAATAGGGCTGAAGTGGTTAATGTATGTTTTATAATGTAATAATGTATATCTGAAAAGTAACTAGTAACTAAAGTTTTCAAATAATTGTAGTGGAGTAAAAGTACAATATTTGCCTCTGAGTAGAAGTAAAAGTACAGAAAATGTACTCCTGCCCAACACTCCGTGCTGCCCCCCCCCCCTCCCCCCCAGCCTGTAGGAATACATGCAGTGACATCATCCTCCCGCTAAATTAATGATGTAACGTGTGTGTGTGTGTGTGTGTGTGTGTGTGTGTGTGTGTGTGTGTGTGTGTGTGTGTGTGTGTGTGTGTGCAGACTCTGATGTGCATCCCGCCGGAGGGGGAGGTGGGCACGGAGGTGCCGGTCAAGGTGTTGAACTGCGACACGGTGACGCAGGTCAAAGACAAGCTGCTGGACGCCGTCTATAAACAAGTCTCCTTCTCCCAGAGGCCCCAGGCTGACGACATGGACCTGGGTAACTCACACACACACACACACACACACACACACACACACACACACACACACACACACACACACACACACACACACACACACACACACACACACACACACACACACACACACACACACACCCCTTCAGGGCCGGTGCAGACCCAATTGCCGCAAGCTTTCTCTGATGCACGTGCGGGAAATTGTTTTCCTTCTTTTTTTCCATTATAAAATATCAACAGCTACATATAACAGAGATAGCACACATTTCTCACCTTCTTTCCTCTAAACTGCAGCACTGATGGTGGTTTATTTGGTAGCATTTTGTAGTGTGTGACTGACTGCTTTTTTATTTTTTTGCATTAACTTGACTTTTCAACTATAAGGGAGAGCACCTCCGCTCTAGCTGCGAGTGTCGTCAGTTTAACCCATTAATACCTGGAACGCATCTGTGTCACTTTAGATTTACTTGGCTATTCAAAAATAGCAGATATACAAGCTCATAGCGCGGCACCGAGTGCCGCGCTATGAGCTTGTAGATCTGCTATTTTTGAAAAATCTTGAAAAAAAAAGTTTTTGATTTTTTTCAAAAAACTGTTAGGATTTAGAAAACATTTTTAAGAATCGCCTCAGGTCTTAAAGGGTTAACAGCCGCACCTCTCCCAGTTCCAAACAGACAGACAGACAGACAGACAGACAGTATCACAAGGTTAATTCACTCATGCAAACAGACAGTGATGTGACTTGCAAACGACAAAGAAGTGATAGAATACCGATCGCGCAAAGTGTCATCATTCATTTCAGAAAACTACACCACTACTTAATTGTCCGACACTTTTTTCCGCCTCTCCAGACCGCCGCTCTAGGCAGTTGCCTGTATGGACGCACCGGCCCTGCACACCTTATGAAAATAACAGAAACTACTAGAATAAAAATAAAAACAAGGTCTTAGAAGTAAAATAATAACTAACTAAGACTGTATTTTTGGTTTACAAAACTAACTATGATCATGAGAAAAGTCATTGATTGATTGATTGATTGATTGAATACAGGCACTCCAACAAGCTGAGAACATGCCAAATGGGAGAGACAGACACAAAGCCAGAGGCTTGTTTCCATTGCATTAACCCATTGAGACCTGAAAGCCGATTCTACAGATGTCTTCTAAATCCTAACAGTTTTCTGAAAAACATAGGGTTTTTATATCAGTGGTGCTCAAACTTTTTCTTGTCAAGGACCCCCAAAATGATATGTATTTGGCCGCCGACCCCCATCTCAAAATGTTTTGTTCCAGGGACCCCCAGAAGCAAAGAATAGAGTTAAAAATGTTTGCTTTAAACAATTTATATTCAAAGAGTAGCACACATTTTCACGATTTTTCAAAAATAGCAGATCTACAAGCTCGTAGCGCGGCACTCGGTGCCGCGCTATGAGCTTGTATATCTGCTATTTTTTTTACCTAAAGTGTAAAAATAATGCTTTTTAGCTCAAATCAAAAAGTGACACAGTTCCAGGTCTTAATGGGTTAAACATTCAACACTCAAACAACTGAAACGGAACAACAGTGCAACTAAAACTTTTAAATTAAAATATACTGATTAAATTCATGTTAGTGACATAAAAGGAGGGGGGGGCCAGTGAGCCAGTATGTTTGGGACATTTTTCAAATAGTAAAATCAACAGTAAAATTGACTGACGGGTCCATTTGGTTCCATTCATTAGTTAAATGAACACTGAGGATTTTGCTCCGTGATCAAATCGCTACCGACTGATTATTAGTTGTACAGTATATTCATATTTATTATATATATAATAATATAATATTTATATAAATTGTGTGTTTTTGTGTTTCAGAATGGCGGCAGGGCAGGTTGACTAGAATCATTCTTCAGGATGAAGACGTTACAACGAAGATAGAAAGTGACTGGAAACGACTGAATACACTGGTTCACTACCAGGTACACACACACACACACACACACACACACACACACACACACACACACACACACACACACACACACACACACACACACACACACACACACACACGCACACACACACAGGGTATTGCACAGCTATACTATGTGCATAACTGTAGTTCCCTATACCCAAAGATGGCTTTCCTGTTCCCGGTCATGTTCTCATAGGTCAATTTCTCATAGCTTCATTTGATTGGCTCAGCAGCAGATTTGAACCGGGAAACACATTATGAAGGTGTTGTGTTTCCCGGTTCAAATCTGCTGCTGAAACCAATCAAATGAAATGATGAGAAACTGACCCGAAACAAGGAATTTATTCGAAAGGGAGGAGACACCGACGTCATTTTCTCTATCCTGCAATTCCAGCCGGCAAATTCGTCACACTGGGTGGCAGACAGACTCACACCGGAAGTTCAGTGAAATAACATTGGAGCCTATGAGAGCCGGTTGGACAGCTTATGAACAAATAGTAGTAAAACGATTGAGACCTTTATAAAATAACAATAACATTGTTTTCTGCTGTGTTGCTTTTCGATGTGTACACTGCATAGTTTTATAGAGGTATCTAAAGGGCACAAAGTATGTTTCTGAACAGCCAAAGTATCGCGAGACTGTCCACCATTTCCTGTCTGGCAGCCAAATCTCGCGATACCTCCGATACAGAAACCTCCGATACAGAAACGATACCTGCCGCTGTTTAGATGCCTCAATAAAATTATGTACTGTGCACATCGAAAAGCAAGTGATTAGAAAACAACCTCGTCCTGTGATATGTCTTCTTTTATATTCCTGAACTGATTATATGACAAAGGTCGCAATCGTTCTCCATCCACTGTAATTCGTCGAACTTCCGGTGCAAGGTTTGCCACCCATGAGTGTCATGTGTCGCATCCCCGGCGTCTAGCACGACTTTTCCTTTCAAAAGGTTCCTTGACCCGAAACAAGGACAGAGCCTGATGAATAACAAGCTGTGCCTTGTGTAACACTCATTTGTCAAGCGCACACGAACGCGTATTTTGAGATTTAGACGTGTGTATACGCGCCACATGTGTATATACGCGTATTAATGAACCTAATGATAATTAGGCAGGCACGCACACATTCCTGAATGGTGTCATAATTCCATGCACCTGCACGGAATTATGATACCATTCACCCCCATACACACTTATGCATGCATACATAAGCACACAAAGACACATACACACACACACACACGCACGCACGCGCGCGCATACACTCTGAATTTGTTGACGTCTGAATGGTTGATTAATTGATTGATTGATGTGTTGCTAGGTGACAGATGGTTCTCTGGTAGCCTTGGTGCAGAAGCAGGTGTCAGCCTACAACATCGCCAACTCCTTCACCTTCACACGCTCGCTCAGCCGCTACGGTAACACACACACAAACACACACACGCTCGCACACGCACGCACACACACACACACACACACACACACGCACACACATTAATATGTATGTTATTTTCATGTAAGGCTTTTTGAAACTATTGAACGGAGGAAGTTTTCTCTTAACATAAGAACAACATCAGAGGAAGTGATAACACACCTGAGATACCTCTCTCTCTCTCTCTCTCTCTCTCTCTCTCTCTCTCTCTATCAGTCAGTTTGATGAATGACTGTGTCTCTGTTTGATCAATATTCAATCTCTTTCTCTCCCCACACATCTCCTCTCATCTCTTACTCTTTCCTCCTATCCGCACTCCTCTTCTCTTCTCTTCTCTCTCTCTCTCTCTCTCCATAGAGTCATTACTTCGCACGTCCAGCAGTCCAGACAGTTTGAGGTCCAGGGCTCCAATGATAACACCTGATCAGGAAACAGGTCACAATATACAACTTTATTATTATTATTATTATTAGTGATATGCCTGTCTGTCCACACACTTTATTATTGTTCTCCTTAACAACAATAAGCATTAGACCTATTTGATCCCATGGTTGAAATTCAGCTATTTGCTGCCCAACTGGTCAGACTTGGGCGGGGGAGGGGAGGGGGGAGGGGGGAGGAGGGGGTCGTTAAGTGTCCTGCTCAGGGCAATCTGGGATCCCAGTAAAAAAAAAAAGAAAAACGGCGCTCCCAGCGTTTTTCACTTTTGCATTTGACTCTGGGGGGAGTGAATAAATAGAACGTCGCCGACAGGAAACCGGCGTTTGGTCTGCCCTCAGCCCTCCACTTCCGGTGGCGCGCCTATGTTTTCATTCCCACTGGATAACATTTCTTCCACCATGGGTTCCGTGACACTATCCCGTGACCCAAAGTGGGGTCGCGTGGAACTCCGTGGAGACCGGAGCGGCTTTGATTGGTTAAAGCGCGGGCTTACTTCCTGATCTAAGGCCCGCCCACTTGTAGGCCAATGATCACATGTTCTGAACGGCCCTCCCGACAGATTCAGTAGCTCTGAATCTGTCCTTGAGAGATTATGCTCAGGGACACCTCAACACATTCGCTGGGTGCCGGGAATCCATCCTGGAACCTTCCCAGGCGGCCTCTCTACCCATTCAGCTATGGCTGCTCCGTTTTCATGTGACCAGTATTAACTCATTCAGTGCCACATGACGTCTAAGACGTCACGTTTAATCGCCATTGTTAAGCCCTGAGCGCCACGTGACGTCTAAGACGTCATTAAAAAAAATATATATAAATCTTTTTGAAAAAAAAATTCAGAACCCAAGATATCATGATTTGAAGATTTGCTGCTCCATTCACTTCTTGTTTAACTTCTTACTGAAAAAGGCTGTATCTCGGCTCCTAAGCACTTTTTTTTTTACAATGAATTTTTGGCTCTGGCACTGGGACAACACAACCAGAAATAAGTCTGGCACTGAATGCGTTAATAGCAGTGGTACTAATAGTGTTAAATGTGTATGTGTGTGTGTGTGTGTAGGTACTAAACTGTGGCATCTGGTAAAGAACCATGAACACAGTGATCAGAGGGAAGGAGACCGGGGCAGTAAGATGGTCTCTGAGATCTACCTAACAAGACTACTGGCTACTAAGGTAGGCACGCACGCACGCACGCACGCACGCACGCACGCACGCACGCACGCACGCACGCACGCACGCACGCACGCACGCACGCATACACACCATAGACTGTAAAAAATAATGGACAAAGTTACGCCCATAGACTCTACAGACCATAAATGAAGCCTCGTTTTCAGCAATTTCAAATCCGCCATCTTTCTATATCGCGTCATATCCTATGCAACCGGAAATGAATGGTTGGGACCAGAGCGGGGGTGGGGAATGAATGCTATTGGTTGGGACCAGAGCGGGGGTGGGGAATGAATGCTATTGGTTGTGTAGCTTGTCAATCTAATCATCACAAGGCAGCCACGCCCCTCCTACACCATACCCTACTATATCATCAATTTTAAAATAAATGGGACCATAATTTAGCAAAACGCATATCATGGTGATTGAAAGAAGCGACTAAACTAGCGACTGGAAGCATATAGTATTTATGACAATGTTTATTAAGGTAATAAAATCAAGTCTAAAGTTTGGCAAAAACCCACCCACTTGAATGGAGAACATTTTCTTCTGACACCAGCAGGGGTAAAACAGCGAAACCACAGGCCATTCATATGAACTGTCACTTCCTATATAGACTCAATTTCTAAGGCGCATACTGGGTCCTTGATTCTGACACTAAAATGGCTTTTTTCAGAGAGACAAATCAGGATAAAATCAGCTGTATCATCAGCCTTTCTCCGTCCCCGCAACACACTCTCGTAAGATCTAGCACCAGTAAACATATAGGACATCAGTCTGTGAGATCTGCTGTCAGACGGCACCCACTTAGGAATCCATTTGTGTATCATTTCGCCCCTAGTGGCGAAATGCGGTATCGGCTATCTTCCTAAATTAAGCTATCTTTGATTGTACTTACCATAAGTGTTGTTTGGTCCTCCTGCCCACAGGGGACGCTGCAGAAGTTTGTGGACGACCTGTTTGAGACGGTGTTCAGTACGGCGCACCGCGGCTCTGCGCTCCCATTGGCTATCAAGTACATGTTTGACTTCCTGGACGAACAGGCAGACAAACGGCAAATCACTGACCCAGACGTCCGTCACACATGGAAGAGTAATTGGTGAGACATGCACGCGCGCACACACACACACACACACACACACACACACACACACACACACACACACACACACACACACACACACACACACACACACACACTCACACTCACACACACTATGGGATTTTCCAAATTAACACTTTGTAATTTCCTTTTAAAACACAAGGAACCATTAAATTATTATTATTGTATTATAAACAAAAATCTAATAAGAGACCTGTCTGTCTGTCTGTCTGTCTGTCTGTCTGTCTGTCTGTCTGTCTGTCTGTCTGTCTGTCTGTCCAGTCTTCCGTTGAGGTTCTGGGTGAACGTGATCAAGAACCCTCAGTTTGTGTTTGACATCCATAAGAGCAGCATCACGGACGCCTGTCTCTCCGTGGTGGCCCAGACCTTCATGGACTCCTGCTCCACGTCAGAACACAGGCTGGGGAAAGACTCCCCGTCCAACAAGCTGCTGTACGCTAAAGACATTCCTAACTACAAGAGCTGGGTAGAGAGGTAAGCACTGCTTTAAATGTCCTCGCAACATACAAAGTATAGTAACATTAACCCGTTTTTTTATTTCTTTGGCTATTCAAAAATAGCAGATGTACGAGCTTGTAGATCTGATATTTTTGAAAAATCGTGAAAGTTAGTGCAAATCTTTGAATATATATATATATTTTAAAGCAAACATTTGTATCTCAAATCTTTGCTTCTGGGGATTCTACAAAATATCTTCTAAATCCTAACAGTTCTTTTTTTTTTAAACGTATGTTTCTATATCAGCTTTTTCATGTCAAGGACCCCCAAAATGATATATATTTGGCCACGGACCCCCATCTCAAAATATTTCGTTCCAGGGACCCCCATGAAGCAAAGATTTGAGTTACAAATGTGCCTTTTTAAAATATATATATATTCAAAGATTTGCACACATTTTCATGATAACATTTTTTTTTGCAGATCTACAAGCTCATGCATGAGCTTGTAGATCTGCTATTTTTGAATAGCCAAAGAAAATGGTAAAATGACACAGATGCTTTCCCGGTCTTAATGGGTTAACGTGTGTGTGCAGGTATTGGTGACATTTCCAAGATGTCCTCACAAGTATAGTAACTCAAAGAAGTTCTCACATTCTGCCAGAACCCGACACGACCCGACGTTTTCGGGCCGGGGCCCAAAATCTATGCTAATTACTCGGGTTCTGTGATTATTATTATTATTTTTTAATCTATAACCCCCAAAAAAGACATTTCAACTGCCCCTAGCGGCCTAACGGTAAGGCAGACGGAAATGGCAGTGGATGAGTTGGATGCAGTTCAATGTGAACTTTACTCGGGTATCTAGTTTGTCGCCGTCCGACTTTCCTAGCTCGTGTTATTAACCCATTAAGACCTGGAACTGTGTCATTTTTAGATTTGAGCTAAAAAGCATTATTTTACACTTTGGGCTATTCAAAAATATCAGATCTACAAGCTCGTAGCGCGGCACCGAGTGCCGCGCTACGAGCTTGTAGATCTGCTATTTTTGAAAAATCGTGAAAATGTGTGCAAATCTTTGAATATATATATTTTTAAAGCGAACATTTTTAACTCAAATCGTTGCTTCTGGGGGGTCCCTGGAACAAGATATTTTGACTGGGGTCTGCGGCCAAATACATATAATTTTGGGGGTCCTTGACATGAAAAAGATTGAGCACCGCTGATATAGAAACATAAGTTTTTCAGAAAACTGTTGGGATTTAGGAGACATGTAGAATCGGCTTCAGGTCTCAATGGGTTAAAGAAGAACGGGAGACAATGGCCAAAACTCAATCGAAAATCGGCGAGAAGTGGCCGTTTTCAAGATGTTTTGGCCATTATCTCTGGAACAGAAGGTCCAATCTGCTCAGTTCAAAGCTTGTTGGATGTGTAACTTTGAGGACATTAATTAAGCACATAATGACACCTTTTCGGGTTTGTCGGGTTTTTGGTCCTAAAATGATGGTCATTATTCGGGCCGGGCCGAGCCTCGGGCCGGCCCAGTAGTTAGGGCTGGGCCTTAATTTTCAGGCCCGTTGAGAACTGTAATAGTAACATGAACGTGTGTGTGTGTGTGTGTGTGTGTGTGTGTGTGTGTGTGTGTGTGTGTGTGTGTGTGTGTGTGTGTGTGTGTGTGTGTGTGTGTGTGTGTGTGTGTGTGTGTGTGTGTGTGTGTGTGTGTGTGTGTGTGTGTGTGTGTGTGTGTGTGTGTGTGTGTGCTGCAGGTATTACAGGGACATTTCTAAGATGCCGGCCATCAGCGACCAGGACATGGACGCCTACCTGGTGGAGCAGTCGCGCCTCCACGGCACCGAGTTCAACACACTGAGCGCGCTCAGTGAGCTCTACTTCTACATCAACAAGTACAAGGAGGAGGTGAGTGTGTCTCCACGTTGATGAGAACGTTGTGGAATGTTCTCAGCACCTTGGGGTGCATCGGGTGGTAAATATTTAGTGCTTTTATTTTTGGTACTTCAAGTACATTTTTATGCCAATACTTGGGTACTTTTACTCAAGTAAATGTTTAATTCTGAACTTTTACTTGTAACAGAGTATTTTTATATTGCAGTATTGGTACTTTTACTTAAGTAAAGAATTTCAGTACTTTTTCCACCACTGGATACAACACAGAAATGTGTGTGGGGGAGGTGCTAATTGGCATAACAACTAAATTGGGGAGAAAAAAGGTACTTTTTGGGGAGAAACTGTTGGTACCAACAGTTTATCAGGGAACCATTTTAGGTCCACGATAATATCGAGACATTTATCGAGAGATTGACAATATTGTTACATCCCAACTCTTTACAACTGTATTAATCAATAGATCTATATTATTTATAATTACTTTGCGGTTTCTAATCATTCATGTCCAGTTAATGGCTTGAAATAACGGGACGGACTGGAGAATGACAACACACATGGTTTTAAATCACGTCAACCTTGTCCCTCCTTCACAGATCCTGACAGCGCTGGACAGGGATGGATACTGCCGTAAACACAAGCTCAGACACAAGCTGGAGCAAGCCATCAACCTGATGTCTGGAAGCAGCTGAGAGCAGGAGACCGACGGACAGATGGACAGATAGATGGATGGATGGGTGGGTGAATGGATGAATGGGGGGAGGTGGAACGGGAGAGGGGGGGAAACTAGGGTTTGGGGGGGGGGGGATGATGAACTGATGGATCTCACAGCCACTGCTCTGGCCCTTTTTTAGTCGATTTGTTAATTGAAGTTGATTTGAAGAGGCCGACCGTTCCTTCCAAAAAAGCCATCTGGATGGACTCGCAGACGGAGCTAAAACTCAACTTGACTCCTGGTTTGCAGTTTTGATTTGGATTCTAGACTTCACAGCAGGTGTAAACAAACAGTTGTGAAATCTGCTTCACCGTCACTATGGAAACCAGCCATGGTGAACGAACGGCGAGGAGGGGAGGGGAGGGGGGCGTGGCTGTGGAGGGATCTGGAAACTAGGTTGAAGATTCTTAGGGTCGAGTCATGAAGTTTTAACTGGTGAACGCAAAAAAAAAAAAAAAAGATCTGCCTGTCCTGAAGATTAATGAACCTCGTCTGGAAGTTTCTAAACGACTCCAAAACCACCTGGCCAGCGTGACCTCTCCACGTGCTGTTAACTTGACCTCGATATCGATGACCCGGGTCGGAAGCGTCCGCAATCTAGGTTGACGTTCAGAAGGTAGAGTCAAATCTGACCTATAAGGAAGTGGGGGGCCAATCAATGATATGCATCCAAACCGCTGGCCCCCAGGTATTGGACTATTTGACCTGACCTTCAAATCCATCACCTGGAAGAAAAGCTCTGGAGACTGGAGTTGGAGAGAAGGAAGTCTTGAGTTGAACAGAAGACGGTTTGTTTGACTCGACCTTGGAGTTCTTGTCCTAGTTTGAGGATCTAGATGTTCTCTAATGACCTTCTGTACAAAACCACTCTCTGGACAATCACTGAACCACAGCACACTGAGCCCAATGCCTACCAACCGACCAGAACCTGTGTCCATTCTCCTCTCCTCTCCTCTCCTCCTCTCCTCTCTCCTCTCTTCTCACCAAACCTGACCTCAACCCCCACCCCCTTTCTCATTGGTCAGTCCTACTGATCCCTGGCCTACTATTGGCCAGACAAGACTTTTTATTAGTAATGTTACTGCCCGACCAATCAAGACTGTGGAATCCGCCAGAATCGTGAAATCGTCAATTACAGTAAAAAAAAGAAAAAAAAGACGATAACTATTAGACCGATCTGTCTGAACAGTGTTTGAATACATTCCAATAACAGGCACATTAACAGTGTGTCTGTACGTCACACAGCTTTGTCACCACCGTGACACGGGTTCGACTCCAGAAAAAATGAAGAGAAAAAAACAAATCCCAAAGCTGTTCAACCAAACTTTCCACTCAATCATCAAAAAAACATGACTTTTGCATCATTGCTGTCAAAAACGTGAATATCTTGACCTTTCACACACACATACACGCATACATACACACATACATAGACATATACATATGCATACACATACACACAGTACACAGCCATGCTATACCGCGCCATGCAAGCATTGACATGACCGCCAGGGGGAAAATACTGTGCAGTTACAAGCCAGTGCCATGTAAAGACCGGACCAGATCGCATGAGAACGGACCGGACTCGGACCAAACCCAGATCTGGTGGGGAAAAACCAGGAACTGGACAATGAAGTAGACTGGACCGGAGCTGAACTCAAGAATTCTGTTTTAAGACTCGTGGCTTCAATTGTAAAAAAAGAAAAAAAGAGAAAAAATACAATAAAAATATAAAAAAAACTAAACAAAAAAACAACAATTAATTATAAAAGAAAAAATATTTCAAAAGGAGAAAACAATGAATATTGAAAAGTTAACATGTAATAAGAACTGTGTGGATTGGAAGGTTTTGATGGATTTAAAGGAACTTGTATAAAGAATGTTTATGCGACAGTGTGTCAGAGGGAGGGGACAAAGCCAAGGAGTGGATCAGACGGATCGGACTACCAAACGAGACCAAGCCAGCCCCGCACGGCCTGCAAACGGAACACCAGAAGAACTCACGACCCAAGAGAACAAAGACCCCGGAAAACGCTGCTTTAAAGTCTAGAGAAGCCTCTAGACTTTAGTCCTGCGAGGTTCTGGTCCATTTTCAGACCAACTCCTCCTGCAGGAGAAATGTCAAGAACCATCGGGTTTCTTTTTCCGACTGTTGGTCTGAGGACTTTGATAACTTTGCCAAAGTGGGCACCGGAAAAAAAAGTAGAACAGAACTTACAAGAACCGGCCCTTGGAGTGAACAGAAGGGTGTGACTGGGTGGGTGGGTGTGTGGGCTGGGGGCGGGGGGTGAGGGTATGTGGTCGCTGTGTGTGTGACCTCCTGCAGTATTAAAGCAGGATGGGGACAGACTTCTACCAACCCTCCCCCCTCGGAAGGACGGCCACTTCACGTTAAACACAACATCCTCAAACTGTGAGCTGGGAGACTCGTATGACCAGTATACAGTCTGTGTATCTGACACTGGTGCTGAGAGTTGAGCATGTCGGGGTTCAGTTGAAGGTCAAATATCATATCAAATGTCACGATATCTTTCACCA
>NC_137614.1:50976706-50986706 GCF_963280865.1 Gymnoscopelus braueri
GAGAACTTATCGTTTACTAAATAGTTTCACAGAAAATAGGCGAAGTACAAGCTCAGCTCATGTCGCCTATTTTCACCGAATGTTCGCCCCCTCCCTCAGAATAGGGACGCCAGGGTTCAAGTGGTTAAAGGATGAAAAGTAAAAGATTGCGATGCCTCATAACACTGTGTCAGTCTGAATGGAAGAGCACCAGAACTGAACTTTTTACCAGGACGTCATCAGGGTCCATGTTTTTGATACCATTTGCCATTGCCTTTTTTTTATTTTTATTTTTTTATCTTCTTTTTTTTTTTTTTTTGCTGAGTTACAATGTAATGATGATGATGATTGATTCTTCATGTAATAGCCTGTGTCTGTTTTTTATACCATTGCCATTGCATTCAGCTGAGTTTGTATATTTGTGTGATTTCACTAAAGTGTAACAGAAAAGTTGGCGTGACACAGTGTGCTTTTCATTTATATATTGTGTGTGTGTGTGTGTGTGTGTGTGTGTGTGTGTGTGTGTATATATATATATATATATTTTTTAATCTGAAATAAACTTCAGATAAAATGTGACACAGAGCCCTGCACTTAACGGGGATCTCACAATACTGTACAATAGAACTCAAACGAGTCCAAATACTTTATATGAGAGTCCAAATACTTTATATCAGAGCTTCATTACTTACAGGAGAACTCAAATACTTCTACCGGGGATCTCAAACACTTTACAATAGAGTTAAAACACTTTACCGGAGAGCTAAAACACTGCTTTCTATCATAGTTTGTGTATTGCCTATTATTTATCTATTTTGAGCAGTGGTTTCCGTTAATACGGCACTCTGGGATCAGTGAGGAGTTCAGATTCTTGCTCAGGGACAACTTCAGACTGGAAGCCCTAATCTGATCTCCTATGCAGACTGGAGTCAGATTGGTTTTATGCAGTCTGAACGAGACTAGAGAATCCAGCTTTAATGTCACATCAAAGTTTACAGAAGTAAAAAAAGTGGGTGAAATTAGTTTTCGTGCATCGTTCCCATCGTATCGTTATATTTCCATTGAAAAAAGAAAGGGAAGAAGAAGGGGGGGGGCAAGGGGGAACGGAGATCAAACAAGAGAGCAAAAAAAAAGAATAGTTATCTACATATTTACACATGGTACCTGAGTTGAGATATAAAGGTACGTGAGCATGAGCAGCAGATGTATACTGCAGCATGATATACTTATGTTATAGAGGAATGTGATTTGATTCAAATCTGATTTGCAAAAATCAGTTTCCATGTGTGTTTTTGCTGGTCAGACTGCATAAAAACAATGCGACACCAACCTGGACATACAGTTAAGTAGGCCATAACTGAGATTTGGGATGGATTTGGGCTTCCAGTCTGAGTGGGTGCATGAGCCAGGGGTCAAACCGGTGGCCTCTCTATCCACTCAGCTCTCCAGATCCAGTAGATCAGTGGTTTAAAACCCTTTTCATATCGAAGGTCCATTATTTATTTGGCATTTGAGCCACGGAACCACCGTTTGATGAGATTTAGACTCTGAGAACCAAGACTTAGAATATTTTGTTATAGTTGGATAGGATTTTGTCCACAATTCCATCCATGCTGTATTGATGTTGGTACCAATAGGAGAGATAACAGGCAAACGTTGATCAAAATAACATTTCTTTAATTAAGTCATGCAGATGTTTAACAATAATTTAACTCTTGAGAGCGTAAAATGAGAGTTAAAGACCTATAAGGGTCCATTTGGTTACCAACTCTCCATCATTTAGCTGGTGGTCCCCGGACCACTGGTTGAGAACCAGTGCAGCAGATGATTATCAATAACATAACAACAAAGATCACTCTCACTCTCCTCCGTATTGATTGTGTCACCTAACATGACCCTGGCTTTGATTGAGTGATTGAATACCTTATTAGTCAGAAATGTGAACAGCATGAGGTGCAGTCAGACATTAAGGCTAAAAGGATGACACAAAAAATGTCCCGGGGACTTGTTTCCATTGTGGTCCTAAGTTTTCAATTCATCAACATAGAATAAAGAAATAACACAATAATACATGTCATCAACCAATACAAAACACTATATGTACAAAGAAGAAAAAACGGCGGCAGTTAATGACAGGGAATTCACCTCCCCTTTTGGTCTCCCGATTGATGTTTTTTAAGGCCAATTTTGAAAGAAACCATTGATTCACATCTTTTAATAGAGTATTAGAATGAGAATTTACCCATTTTTGTTCTAAATTTGGGTGTGCTGTGGCTGTGGTGTCACTCACTTAATGATCATTTCATCAAGTTTAATAATAATAATAATGAATTGCATTTTTATAGCGCTTTTCCAAGTGCTCAAAGCGCTTTACAATGGTTCATTCATTCATACAGGTGGGGGACATTGGGAGGTGGAGCGGCGAACAGTCGACGCCAGCGTCCCCACTTTTCCCACATTCACACACCAATGGTGGCAAGCGAGCACCAACCGAATCATTGGAGGCAATGTAGGGTTCAGTGTCTTGCCCAGGGACACTTCGACATGTGGTCAGGAGGAGCCGGGATTCGAACCGCCGACCCACGGATCATTGGACGACCTGCTCTACCTCCTGAGCCACAGCCGCCCAGATGAATGATGATGCTTAATGAAAATGTGTAACATTTTCACACAAACAGGCAGGAGTCAGGACCCATTAGATTAGGCTTGATTTATGCTTTGTGTGCTGGTGTTGGTGTGTGGTAATCTACACTCTCATTATGCATATTTTCTGTGATTTTCATTTAAAGAAAAATAGATTTTCATTCGTTTATTTTTTAAAGTGTTACAAAGTGTAATGAAAACTCAAAACATATTGTAAAGAAATATTCACAGTTAAAACTGGTACACCTAGCAAAGTGGAAGATAATCCACCCAAAATACTAGATTTATGTATGAAAAATATGAAAACTAAGTACATATTGTCTATGATTTGAGTTACCTTTAGTCTGTTTTGGAAACAATACAGGCAATTCAGGTAGTTATAGTTTTTGTAAAGCATGTAGTTATTAACTATCAGGCTTCATGCTGTCGTGTCACACATGATTTAGGGCAGTGTTACGAGCTGTACTGTAGTTCCAAAACGGTTTGGTTAATCTAAACTAGGGGTTGTCAAACTTTTAGAACATCGAAGCCCACCTGTATGTGTCAAGATGGTCAGGCCCCACATACCCAAATAAATGTAATACTCATATATACCTAAATATAACATAAGTAAAGGCATTTGTCTGCTTAAAAGACCAGTGCAAACCGAAGGAAACAGCCAAACAAATTGGATTTTTTTCTCTGTAAGGCCAAATCTCGTCAGAAAAAAACATTGAGACAGTATATAAATGTCAATTAAAATGCTTAATATGATGTTCAAATAATGAGATCTTACTTCAATCTTTTTTTCTGGTGAAATTTGTCCATATAGTTTGGGAAGTGGTCGGGGTCCACAGTCTGCTGACCAGCACTGTGTAAATCAGTGTGACAGGTCTGCAAATCACCGTTGTCAACTTGTTAATAATACTTGATTGGCACGTATTTGTGCTTGTTAAAAGCATCATTTTATTAAAGTATGGCAGCAATTCTTCGGGTAGAAACAAGACAGAAACAAGACACATTTCTCAATGAAGAAATCTATCTAAACATCTATATTTTAATAAACACCCATACTCACAATCTTTAGTTAAGTAAAAGTATCAATACTGCAATGTAGAAATACTCTGTTACAAGTAAAAGTCGGGAATTCAAAATTTACTTGAGTAAAAGTACAAAGGTATAAAGGTATCAAAATATACTTAAAATGCCAAAAGTAAAAGTACTCATTATGCAGAATGTCCCATGTCACAAGTTTTAAAATGTTTAAAATGTATACAAATCTTTTGAAAATAGCAGATCTACAAGCTCACAATGCGTCGCATTGTGACGCATTGTGAGCTTGTAGATCTGCTATTTTCAAATGGCCGAAAAGTAGAGTCAAAGCGATTAATGTATGTTTTGTAATAATAATCAAAATCTACAAAGTAACTAGTAACTAAAGTTTTCAAATAATTGTAGTGGAGTAAAAGTACAATATTTGCCTCTGAGATGTAGTGGAGTAGAAGTAAAAGTACTGAAAATTTGAAATACTCCAGTAAAGTAAAAATACATCAAAATTGTACTTAAATACAGTACTTGAGTACATGCACTTAGTTATTTTACATCACTGGTGGCTGATGAGTGACTGCTGATAGGGAAATGATGGGTTTCTTGTTTTGTTGTTCATGTAAACACATATTATATGCCATTAAATGATGTTTTATTGTGACGGACATTAGGACAGATGAGGACTTGATGTCTTCACCACCAGCTCAACGACACTGATGCGGTTAAGACATTTTTAATGGTCTCATTACTGACGTGAGTCTGCACTCATCATCTGACATTTAAAACACACAGAGTCACGCTGCTTGTCATCACAGGCCAGAGACACGTTGCCATGCAGAGCCATTGGCTCGTTAGCTTAATGAGCTACAGGAGACCAATTAGCTTCATTTAAAGATTAGGGCTTTGATTTGATTAGTGATACAATAGGAGCTATACAGCTCTGTGCACGTGCACGTGTGCGCGCACGTGTGTGTGTGTGTGTGAGTGTATGTGTGTGCACGCGCGCGTGCGAGAGAGCCTGCAAAAGATACAAATTCCCTGAGTCAGACACTCACACACACTCAGCCACTCTCACAAATTAACAGTTAATCATAAAGTGAAAAGCAGTGAGTCATGAATTTCTCCTCATCAGTTTTTTCTGCTGATGTCACATTCTGTCTGAACACACACACGCACGCACGTGCGTGTGCGCACACACACACACACACACACACACACACACACACACACACACACACACACACACACACACACACACACAGACCACGGTTACATCTACCTTACTTGTATATACTATATAACCATAGGCCTATCTTTTTTATTTATGTGGGGTGCATGTGCATCCATTCCCGTACGAGAATTTGGACCAATTAGATTAGATCGTGCACACAGCTCTTTGTCAGCAGTTCCTCCTCCCAGCATGCACTGGGGCAGAAAGCAGAGCCATGTGATCACGGGGTCTTCAGTGAGCTGCACACTGATCAATGGAAACATTTGAACGGAGGTATTGATCATGTGATTAGTACCAGCTCAGTGGCCTTGTGGTTAGGAGGCTGGGATTCAATGGGTTCTATCAGGCACAGCGGCCATATTGGAAAGAAATTGGGCCTCTTCCTTTCCTTCCTTCACAGGTGCAGTGGTGTAAAGTAACTAAGTACATTTACTCAAGTACTGTACTTATAAGTAAAATTTTTAGGTACTTTTACTTTACTGGACTATTTGCAATTGTCTATACTTTTACTTCTACTCCACTACATCTCTGAGGCAAATATTGTACTTTTACTCCACTACAATTATTTGAAAACTTTAGTTACTAGTTACTTTGAAGATATAAATTATTACATTATAAAACATACATTAACCACTTTAGCCGTATTTTATACATAGGCTATTTGAAAATAGCAGATCTACAAGCTCTGCTATTTTCAAACATTTTAGTACTTTTCCTTTTGGCACTTTAAGTACATTTTTATACCAATAATGTTGTAATTTTACTAAAGTATATTTCCAATTCAGAACTTTTACTTGTAACAGAGTACTTCTACATTGCAGTATTGATACTTTTACTTAAGTAAAACATTTGAGTACTTTTTCCACCACTTCACAGGTATTACCAATGAATCTAATGAAGGCTCTGCTCCATGTAGTAGAAAAAACAAACTTTTTAATTTCAAGGACCCCCATAACTTGGTTACATTTGTACACTCTCAGAGTTACACATCCGGACGGAGCCATTTGGAACCCCCTCAAAGAACCATGAGGGTCCCTGGACCCCACTTTGAGACCCACTTAGAGTGTTTCCAGTGAGCTAGGCTGCACTAGCCTTCCTGCTTTCGTGTATAGAGGGCCGGGTTTAAAATCAGCGCGGAGAGAATAATGCGCCTGATTCCATTGGTTCACCGTTCTGTCCGTCAGCCCCCGCCCCGTCAACACAACATTACGAGCGACGCCCACTGCACTCTGGTTGGTTGGGGAAATGAAACACTTCCTAATACCGGGTACACCGACGCGCTGGTCCAGGCTTTTATTTTTTAGCAAAACTAAACAATAAAAGCCTGGAGATCGAGGCTACCAGTGAGCCAACATGCACAAATAAACACCCTGTTTGACCAGAATGGAACGCAACCTTAATTAGCGTAATTGGTAACACCTGTGAAGGAAGTAAGGAAGCGGCCCAATTTCTTTCCAATATGGCTGCTGTGCCTGGAGCCTATATCCTTGGCTCAGACCAAAGATTGTTAATTTAGCAAGATACCCCCCAATCCGCCCCTGGGCTTAGAGCTTTACCTTTTTAGCTAAAAAACCTTTTGTTGTAACTGCAGGATATCACCTACCCTACTTTTAAATATCTAATAATTGTCATTTGATACAGCATAATGAGTTATTGCAGACAGAATGACCATTGTATACTGTATACTGTACACACAAACTTAAAGGATGACTTCACCCATTTTAAACCTATCTTCATATAATAGATCCTCACTAATGCTCCTGATAAAATGGTGTCTTTTTTTTTACTCAGTCTGTGTCTCATAGGAGGGCTGTGGACACTTCAGAGACCTGTCTACCAGTGACATCATCGTTAGGAAGTTTTTTTTTTATTCAATGTTTTATTTTTTATTTTTATTAACGCGAGAACAATGGCTTCCATCATAGCATGCTAACTTTCCAGGAATAGAAAGCCTGCAGTTTCTATTAGCTTGGATTCCCCATCGATGATGTCACTGGTAGGCGGGTTTCTGAACCGTCCACAGCCCGCCTCTGAGACACAGACTGAGTAGACAAAAATGGGGCCATGTTATCATGAGCATTTAGGTGGACCAATTATAAGAAGACAAGTTGAAAATGGGTGAAGTGGTCCTTTAATACTGTATATACTGTACACACAGCCTCATTACTGTAGTTTCACAGTCATTTGTATCAATATATTTCAACTGATATCAATAATTATATTAAACTTATGGGTAAATTGTTGTGAAGAAAACCAGTCAGCATCAACTCCTACAACAGTTTGAAGTTTATTGCACTCGGAGCTCGTTAGACAAAATATGAATTTGTGAGGTGAGGGTTGTTTATGTATGCATTAGCTGGAATATGATTTCTCCTGGTGGTTAATTAGCTCAGGTTTACATTAACGAGGTTTAATTGAAATGCTCTTGATCAGCATCTCGTTACTATGTTAATTAACGACGGGAGGTGACCTGCTTTGGTCGAGTGTCTTTGAAAATTAAGCTATTTATGAAAACTTCAAGAATTGAGAATAAAGATGAAATAAAAAAACTGCAATTAATTATCATTCAGTCTTCTGTGTGAACAGGGAACGGGGCCTGCAATTAGAGCACATCACATGTGTTCTGTACCAGGGGGTCCTCAATGTTTTTCAGGCCAAGGACCCCTTAGCTGAGAGAGAGATGAAGCAAGGACCATATACTATAAAGAAAAGACATCACATGGATGCACCTGGGACGTGTCATCAGTGTTGTAGCCTGGTGTCATCGGGTGTTTCGGGCAGTGGTGGAAAGTAACTAAGTACATTTACTTAAGTACTGTACTTAAGTTCAATTTTGAGGTATTTGTACTTTACTTGAGTATTTCCAATTTCCAATACTTTTACTTCTACTCCACTACATCTCAGAGGCAAATATTGTACTTTTACTCCACTACAATTATTTGAAAACTTTAGTTACTAGTTACTTTGAAACACACATTAACCACTTTAACCCTATTTTATACATAGGCTATTTGAAAATAGCCGATCTACAAGCTCACAACGCGTCGCATCGCGACGCGTTGTGAGCTTGTAGATCTGCTATTTTCTAATATTTAGTACTTTTACTTTTGGTACTTTAAGTACATTTTGATACCAATACTTTTGTACTTTTACTCAAGTACATTTTTAATTCTGGACTTTTACTTGTAACAGAGTATTTTTATATTGCAGTATTGGTACTTTTACTTAAGTAGAGAATTTGAGTACTTTTTCCACCACTGGTTTCGGGTCTCGCCCAGGTGACCCAGCCGGGGTTGATCAAGCCCCGACCTTCGTCCCAGTAGCTACCCACGGTCAGTCCTCTTAGGGTAAGACAGGGCCACTCAATCCGCTTCTCCGGAACTACTCTGCCGGGACTGGGGGAGGCTCTGGCACGTGGAGGGACTAGGCTCTGTGGATGGCCTCCTGGCCGGGCTCCTCCTTCGTCTCACCAGGTCCAGGACCTGAGCGCTGCACCAGACTCCCCCTGATCCAAACATTTCCCCCACACTACCGTAAATTTCGGACTATAAGCCGCGACTTTTTTCCAATTTTTCGACCCTGCGGCTTATATAACGGTGCGGCTTATCTATGGATTTTTACAGCTAACGGCCACTAGGGGACCTCCTAAGTCTATGGATTTTACACCCGCGGCTTATAGTCCAGTGCGGCTTATATATGTACAAATCATTCAATTTAGCTGCTGCGGCTTATATTCAGGTGCGGCTTATAGTGCGAAAATTACGGTACTTATTGTATAAAATGCATTTTAAACTTTCGATGGCTTCAAAGACTTGTTTGACACCACTATACCTATCATCAGTGTTGTGTAAATGAGCGGTTTTTGTTTTTGTCTTTTCTATTAACATGTTGCATTCATGTTAATATTGTATGTATTTTCAGACATTGAACCCGAAAACTTGACCTGTACCTGGCTCTGTACTTGGCTCTGTACTTGACCTGTACCTGGCTCTGTACTTGGCTCTGTACTTGACCTGTACCTGGCTCTGTACTTGGTCGGTAGCCTGATTATCAGACTGAAGCAGCGTGGAGCTTACAAGGGGGAGGGCATTCAAATTTCCCAAAACCAATCACAAGAGATCCACGGATCCGCCTACATCTGACGTCATCGCACAGCTTGATTTAGCGGATATTCGCTGATTGGCTCGTCGTTAGACCCTCCCCCGACTCTCATTGGACAATCCATTTTTGTACAGAATAAATCCTATAGGTTCACATTACAACACCAGACCAAGAGAGGCAGTTCACTCAGAGAGTGGGCGGGGTCTATGGTCTGGAACCAGGCTACTTGGTCGGCTCTTTTTTTCAACCACTCACACCCTCTCCACATGGAGATTGTGGGGCAGTTGAGCAGGGGATGGGACATGATAGCTGCATCTACCCCAAGAGGAATTATACAAAACAAACGTACTCTGTCTTTCATTCCGGTAGCAGTGATGGAAAAAGTACTCAAATGTTTTACTTAAGTAAAAGTATCAATACTGCAATGTAGAAATAATAAAGTAAAAGTCCGGAATTCAAAATTTACTTGAGTAAAAGTACAAAAGTATTGGCATCAAAATGTACTTAAAGTACAAAAGTAAAAGTACTCATTAGGCAGATTGTCCTATTTCAATTTTCAAACGTATAAAAATCTTTTGAAAATAGATTTTTATATAAGATCTATAAGAATATAAGATCTACAAGCTCACAATGCGTCGCATCGCGACGCATTGTGAGCTTGTAGATCGGCTATTTTCAAATGGTCAAAATATGTATAGGGCTGAAGTGGTTAATGTATCTTTTGTGATAATAATCCAAATCTACAAAGTAACTAGTAACTAAAGTTTTCCAAAAAAGGTAGTGAAGTAAAAGTACAATATTTGGATCCAAGATGTAGTGCAGTAGAAGTAAAAGTATTGGAAATTGGAAATACTCAAGTAAAGTACAAATACCTCAAAATTGTACTTAAGTACAGTACTTAAGTAAATGTACTTAGTTACTTTCCACCACTGCGGTGGCCATGATCACAACTTTGCAATTGAATTGAGGACGTATGTGTTAACCACGTTAACGTCCCTATTTTGGGCAAATCTTCAAAAT